>NW_028258384.1:16142121-16445151 GCF_053883595.1 Heterocephalus glaber | reverse complement strand
CAATACAATTGTGGTGAGGGACCTCAGCACTCCACTGTCACAAATAGACATATCATCTAGACCAAAAATGAACAACAAAATAATAGAACTGAAACAAGCTTTTGAAGAAATGGACTTAATAGATGTGTACAGATGTGGTGTTCCACCACAGAAAATCAGAATATACATTCTTCTTGGATGCACATGGGTCATTCTCCAAAACAGACCACATGCTGCCTCATAGAACATGTTCAAATAAATGCAAAGGAATTGACATTATTCCCTGTATATTATTAGGTCATAGTGCGGTTAAAGTGGAGATCAATAGCAAAAAGAAATCTCAAGAACTACACAAACACATGGAAATTTAACACCCTTCTGAACAACCAATGGGTCACAGAGGAAATTAAAGAAATTAGACAGTTTCTACAATTATATAATAATGCCAATACAACATGTAGGAATCTATGGGACACAATAAAAATAGTTCTACAAGGGAAATTCATAGCAGTAAATGCTCATATTAGGAAAATAGAGTGAGCACAAATAAACAACCTAATGCTGAACCTTAAGCTCCTAGAAAAAGATGAGCAAGACAAACCCAAAGCTCATACAAGGGAGCAAATCATAAAGATCAGAGCAGAAATCAATGCAATGGAGACTAAGAGAACAATACACAAAATCAATTAATCAAAAAGTTGGTTCTTTGAAAGAATAAATAAAAATGATAAACCCTTAGCCAACCTTATCAATAAAAGGAAAGAAAAAGCTCAAATTCATGCAATTAGGAATGAAATAGGTGAAGTCACAACAGACCCAGCAGAAATCCAGAGGATCATTAATACCTATTTCGAGAACCTGTACTCTAATAAAATGGAAAACACAGAAGAAATGGACAGATTCCTAGATACATATAAATTATCAAAGTTGAATGAAGATATAAAAAATGTAAACACCCCAATTACAATCAGTGAAATTGAAAATGTAATTAAAACTTTACCTACAAAGAAAAACCCAGGTCCTTATGACTTCACTACTGAATTCTACAAGACATTTTGAGAAGATCTATTACCACTACTCTTTAAACTCTACAATCAAATTGAAAGGGAAGAAATACTTCCAAATTCATTCCTGGAAGCAAGTGTTACTTTGATTCCAAAACCAGGGAAAGACCCACCAAAAAAGAGAACTATAGGCCAATCTCCTTAATGAACATAAATGCAAAAATCCTCAATAAGATAACAGCAAACAGAATACAGAGGGTCATCAAGAAGATCATACACCCTGACCAAGTGGGATTTATTCTTGGAATGTAAAGATGGTTCATCATACATAAATCAATAAATGTAATACACTCTATTAAGAGAGTCAAGGCCAAAAAAAATATGATCATATCAATAGATGCAGGAAAAGTATTCAACAAAATCCAACACCCATTCATGATAAAAACCCTACAGAAAATTGGAATAGATTGTCTATAACTCAAACTAATAAATGCTATCTATGAAAAGCCAACAGCCTACATCATACTAAATGGTCAAAAACTGAAAACTTTCACACTAAAATAAGGAATAAAGATATGCACTATCACCACTCCTGTTCAATATAGTTCTGAAACATTAGCTACAGCTGTTTGACAAGAGAAAGAAATGAAAGGAATAAAGACAGGAAAGGAAGAAGTTAAACTGTCATTACTTGCTGATGATATGATACTTTACATAGAAGAACCAAAAAATTCTGCCAAATTACTTCTAGACTTAATTGACAGATTCAGTAGAGTACCTGGATACAAGGTAAGCACTCAAAAAGAATAGCCTTCTTGTACACAAATAACAGTCTCACTGAGAGAGAAATTAAGGAAACAATTCCTTTCACAATAACATCCAAAAAAATGAAATATCTTGGAATCAATCTAACAAAGGAGACAAAAGACCTCTACACTAAAAACTACAGCTCTTTGAAAAAAAGAAATTGAAGAGAACATAAGAAAATGGAAAGATATCACTTGCTCCTGGGTAGGAAGAACCAACATAGTAAAAATGGCCATACTTCCAAAACTGCTATACAGATTCAATGCAATCCTGATTGAAATCCCAACAGTATATTTCACAGACATTGAGAAAACAATCCAAAAATTCATTTGGAACCAGAAGAGACCTAGAACATCAAAAACAATTCTAGACAACAGAGACATGACAGGGAGTATCACAATCCCCAATTTGAAACTATACTACAAAGCCACTGTGATGAAAACAGCATGGTACTCTCAAAGAAACAGGCCTGAGGATCAGTTTAATAGATTAGAAGATACTGAAACACTTCCATATGTACTCAGCTAGGTCATCTGTGACAAAGGAGCCAACCATCCTCACTGGAGGAAAGATAGCCTCTTTAATAAATGGTGTGGAAAAAACAGGATTTCACCTGCCAAAGATTAAAACTAGACCCCTATCTTACACAAAGCACTAAACTAAAATCAAAGTGGATTAGAGATCTAAATATTAAAACAGAAACACTAAACTTGCTGGAAGGTAAATTAGGTAGAACTCTCAAAGACATTGGCATGGGAAAAGATTTTATGAACAAATTCTCAGTACCACGGGAGCATGCACAATGAATGAACAACTGGTAGCTCATCTTATAAAAAAGCTTCTGCACTGCAAGAGAAACCACAAACAGAGCTAAGAGATAACCTACTATGTGGGAAAAATTTTTTCCAGATGTTCCTCAGACAAAGTTCTTCTATCAAGAATATATAAAGAACTGAAAAAAAAGGTCCCCAAATATAAAAACCTGATTCAAAAATGGGCATCAGAAATGAACAGACATTTCTCAGAAAAACAATTGAAAGTAGCAAATAAATATATGAAAAAATGTTCAACATCACTGTTCAACTGAGAGATGCAAGTGAAAACAACACTTAGATTCAACTTCACCCCAGAAAAAATGGCTCCTATCAAGAAATCAACCAATAACAAATGTTGGCAGGGCTGTGGAGAGTAAGGAACCCTTCTGCATTGTTGGTGGGAGTGCAGCAGTCCACTGTGCAGCAACCACTGTGGAAATCAATATGGAGATACCTCAAAATTTAGGATTAGAGATCTCATTTGACCCAGCTATCCCTCTGCGGGATTTCTTTCCAAAAGAATTAAAAGAATCATACCACAGTGATATATGTTCACCCATGTTTATTGGGGCACAGTTTGTAATTGCTAAAACTTGGAAACAGCCCAATTGCCCATCAACTGGAGACTGGATAAAGAAGATGTCGTTTTTCTATAAAATGGAATACTATTCAGCCATAAAGAATGATAAACTAGAGATATTTATAGTTTAATGGATGCACTTTAAGGTAATACTCAAATTAAATAAATAGGACACACATGTAAACACTGAATAGTTTCTCTGGTGTGAAAAACTAAAAGTGTAAATAAGGTTCAAATGGCATAATTGATAATGTGAAATAACAAGAAAAGGTCTAAAGGAGTTGGGGAAGTGGGAAGGGTAGCAGAAAGG
Source organism: Heterocephalus glaber (assembly GCF_053883595.1). Lineage (NCBI taxonomy): Eukaryota > Metazoa > Chordata > Mammalia > Rodentia > Bathyergidae > Heterocephalus > Heterocephalus glaber. Next base: position 16,441,656 of record NW_028258384.1, on the reverse strand, counting down.
AAAGAAGGGAAAAGAAAAAACATGAGAAAAGAAAAAAATGGAAAAAAAATCTCTGTAAATAGGGAACTGTGGAGGGGGTGAAGGGAGGGAAATGGGGAAAAAATAAGAACTGAGATATATCATGTAAATGTACAGGATTCCAATGATGAATGTAACTGTATTTTATACCTAAAATGTACCAATAAAATTAATAAAAGAAATTAAATTTGATCTGGTCTTATTCAGCCTCTTTGCTCATAATATGTTTGAAATATAAAATAGCACTGATACTTTGGAATGCATTTCATTATTTCCTTAAAATTCTACCTATAGAGTTACCACATGACCCAAACTATTCCTAAAAATATCTCTAAGTATATACCCAAGAGAAATATAAACATAATTTTCTATGTACAGGGATTTGTGCATGACTATTTATACCAGCATCATTCATAATAGCCAAAAGTAGAAAGAACCTGAATGACCATTTACTTATGAGTGGATGAGTAATAGTCCATATACCATAATAATGTGGCATATCCACACAATATCACTCTATTGTAAAAGAGAATGGAATACTGATAAATGCTCCAACACACATCAAGCTTAAAGCATGTTAAATGAAATGTGATCACATATTGTTTGCTTCTATTACATCAAATATCCAGAATAAGACTAGAGATAAAAGAAAGATTATTGATTGCCAGGACTTAGAGGTAGGCACAAAGAAATTTTTGAAGGGTGTCAAAAATGCAATAAAATTGGATCATGGTAATAGAAGCACAACTTATGTAAATCATTAAATTATATACTTAAAGTGGATGAATTTTAAAAGCAATGAAACTTCAATTAACCTGTGAAATAAATTACAATATTAATATTCAATCTAAGGGACCTTGTGCAAATGTAAATACAAAAGGTAAATTTTTTCAAATTGAAAAATTCAAATGAAAATCTTTAAATGAGTTAACCTTCAGAAGTTAAACCCCCATTTCAAGTTTCATATTTAAAACCTTCAATAGATATAATAATTATATACAGGAATTTTTTAGAATTGCCAAAAACTTTATGAAATTTTCACTACATTATAACCAAATTTCTAACATTTTTAGTTTGTGTACTACAAAAGATTAAGGGATTCCTCATTTGTATCACTTTTATCAATTCTATAAATTTTATTTCTCTCTTTACTTCCTAAGCCTTTTAATTATTTTCTAGAAATATTGTTAGCATCCTCAAAATATAAAGACTAGGACTGTCTTAGTAGAAACCAGTTCTGTTTATTATCCTTTATAAAATGGGCTTTTACTTTTATTTATAATGAAAAAACAGGCAATGACCTCAAGTTGCAGTTTCTGCGCACTTATATGTACAAAATGTATTCATCATTGCTTTTAATCCTGTTTTTGCATTTTTAATAATAGTAAACATAGCTGAGTCACAGAGAACACGCCAAATCAGCCGGCTGCAGACAGGCAGGTCTGTGCATGCCCTACCAAGATCCTGAGTCATGCCGAAGACACCGAATCACCCCGCTGCAGAAAGGCAGGTCTCCCCATGCCCTACCAAGGTCCTGAGTCACAGAGAAAATACTGAATCAGCCCACTGCAGACAGGCAGGTCTGTGCACACCCTACCAAGGTCCTGAGTCACACAGAACACTCCAAATCAGCCCGCTGCAGACAGGCAGCCACCTGGTTCCACACTATAAAGACGCAGAGGACACCAGACCACCAGACTAAGGTACTGAGTCTCACTGCTCCTGGCCCAGAGATAGGGGCTTCTGAGCCATTGTCCCACTGCTCCTGGTCCAGAGGAAGGGGCTTCCCAGTCACCATCCCTCCCACTGCTCCCAGCCCGGAGGAAAGGGCTTCTGGGCCACTTTCTGTCCCGCTGCTCCTAGCCCAGAGGAAGGGGCTTCTAGGCCACCATCCCTCCTACTGCTCCTGGCACAGAGGGAGGGGCTTCTGAGCCACCATCCCACTGCTCCTGGTCCAGAGGAAGGGGCTTCCCAGCCACCATCCCTCCTGCTGCTCCCAGCCCACAGGAAAGGGCTTTTGGGTCACCATCCCTACTGCTCCTCCTGGTCCCTGTCCCAATTCACCCACATCAGAGGAGGTAATCCATGCAGGCGCTAACAGCCCCTGCCCCAGTCGAAATGAGAAAACTTGTAAATAAGTCTCAAAACCAGACTTTCAGATTACCCACAGCAACCTCAAAGGGAAATAAGATGGAACACTCTGATACTCAACCACCTGGACCCACTGAATTGGCAACAAAAGGGGATCTGGAAAAAATGAAATCAGAAATAATTTCTCAGATAACAGAAGAGATTGTGCTCCTAGTGCAAGACATGATTAATAAATCTAGAGAGGAGCTGAGAAACATGATGGAATCCGGACATAGGAAACAAATGGAATCCATAAAACAGATGCAAATAGATTTCCAGGACATGAAAAACTCCATTGAAAGTCTACACAGCAGAATGAGCCAATGTGAGGACAGAATTTCAAATATAAAAGATAAGATTGCAATTAGTGACCAGAAAAAGAAAAATTGCTTCAAAATTATAAGGCAACATGAGAAATCAATCCAACAGCTGCTAGATGATGCAAAGAAGAATAATGTAAGACTGACTGGGCTCAATGAAGAAACAGGAGAAAGTGGAGATGACATAAAAAATCTCTTCACAGAAATAATGGCAGAAAACTTCCCAAGTAGGGGAAAAGAGCTTGATATACAGAGAAGTGAGGCATATAGGATTCCAAATAGCCTTGAGCCAAAAAAAATCTAAACATAGGCATATAATTGTTAAGATTCCAGAAACTCAACAGAAGAACAAAGTTCTCCAAGCAATCAGAGAAAAGAAATAAATCACATACAAAGGAAAGCCCATCAGAATCACAGCAGACTTCTCAACACAAACCATCAAGGCAAGAAGAGCTTGGAGTGACATATTCCAAGCCCTAAAAGAAAACAGCCTCCAACCCAGATTGATGTACCCTGCAAAACTATCTTTCAAAATTGATGGAGAAATAAGATACTTTCATGACAAAGAGCACCTTGGGAACTTTGTGAATACCAAACCAGCACTACAAAGAATTTTTCACAATATCCTAGGAACAGACACTGAGGATCACAACCCCAGGAAGCAAAGCAGAATGAACCCATCCGGCATGACAAGAAATTAAATGAAGCGGGGGAGCACCCAACAAAAAGAAAAAGTCATGGCAATTACAAGTCAATATGTTTCAGTTATAACCATCAATGTTAATGGTCTCAATTCACAAATCAAAAAAATAGACTGGCAGAATGGGTCAAGAAGCAAAATCCAACAATATGCTGCATACAAGAAACACACTTCATTCAAAAGGAAACTCATAGACTGAAAGTTAAAGGGTGGAAAACAATACTCCATGCGATGGGAACCTCAAAAAAAACCGGAGTAGCTATCCTCTTGGAAGATCAAGTAGATTTCAAACCAATACTGATCAAGAGAGTCGAAGAAGGACACTACAACCTTGTAAAGGGAAGAATCCAAGAGGAAGAGATGACAATAATAAATATCTATGCACCAAACACTAGTGCACCCAACTATATAAAACAAATACTAACAGACATGAAAAGTTATATATGCACTAATACAGTTGTAGTGGGGGACCTCAACACCCCATTGTCACAAATAGATAGATCATCTACACTAAAAATAAGTAATGAAATACTAGGACTCAATTGAACTCTTGAACAAATGAACTTAACAGATGTTTACAGAGTCTTCCACCACACAAAATCAGAATACACATTCTTCTCAGCTGCACATGGGTCATTCTCCAAAATAGACCACATACTCACATGGAGAACACGTTTAAGTAAGTGCAAAGGAATTGAAGTTATCCCCTGTATATTACCAGACCATAGTGCGATGAAATTGGAGATCCATAGCAAAAGATACTCAAAAAATTTCATAAACACGTGAAAATTAAACAACACACTTCTGGATAATCAATGGGTCACAGAGGAAATTAAAGAAGAAATCAGACAGTTCTTTCAATTAAATGACAATGACAATGCAGCATACCGGAATCTATGGGACACAATGAAAGCAGTCTTATGAGGGAAATTCATAGCAGTGAATATGCATATTAGGAAAACAGAATGAGCCCATTTAAACAACCTGATGCTGAACCTCAAGCATCTAGAAAAAGAAGAGCAGGACAACCCCAGAGCTCATACAAGGGATGAATTTATAAAGATGAGAGGAGAAATCAATGCAATGGAGACTAAGAGAATGATACAAAAAATCAATGAAGTCAAGAGTTGGTTCTTCAAAAGAATCAACAAAATTGACAAACCTTCAGTCAACCTTGTCAGAAAAAGGAAGGAAAAGGCCCAAATCCATGCAATTAGGAATGAAAAGGGTGAAATTGCAACAGACCCAGCAGAAATCCAGATGATCATCAATACCTACTTCCAGAACCTATACACCAATAAGATAGACAACATAGAAGAAATAGACAGATTCCTAGATACATATGAATTACCAAAGCTGAACAAAGAAGACCTAAAAATTCGGAACAACTCAATATCAACCAATGAAATTGAAAATGTAATTAAAAACTTATCAACTAAGAAAAGCCTGGGCACTGATTGGTTCACTGCTGAACTCTACAAGACATTTAGAGAGGAACTGCTGCCACTACTGTTTAAACTCTTTAGTGAAATTGAAAGGGAACCAATATTCCCAGATTCATTCCTGGAAGCAAGCATCACCTTGATCCCCAAAACAGAGAAACATCCAACTGAAAAACAGAACTATAGGCCAATCTCACTAACGAACATAGATGCAAAAATCCTTAATAAGATACTGGCAAACAGAATGCAGAAGATCATCAAGAAGATCATACACCCTCATCAAGTGGGATTCATCCCAGGGATACAGGAATGGTTCAACACATGCATATCAATCAATGTAATACACTATATCAATAGAGCCAAGGACAAAAAACATATGATTATCTCCATAGATGCAGAAAAAGCATTTGACAAAATCCAACATGCATTTATCATAAAAACCCTACAAAAAATTGGAATAAATGGTCTCTACCTCAAACTGATAAAAGCCATCTACGAAAAACCAACAGCCAATATCATACTAAATGGTCAAAAACTGAAATCCTTCACACTCAAATCAGGAACAAGACAAGGATGTCCACTATCACCACTCTTGCTCAATATAGTTCTGGAAACATTAGCCATGGCAATTAGACAAGAGAAGGAAATAAAAGAAATAAAGATAGATAATGAAGAAGTCAAATTGTCATTATTTGCAGAAGACATGATACTCTATATAGAAGACCCCAAGGACTCCACCAAAAGTCTTCTAGACTTAATAACCAAATTCAGTGAAGTAGCTGGTTACAAGGTCAACACACAAAAATCAATAGCTTTCCTCTACACCAATGACAGACTCACTGAGAGAGAAATAGGGCAAATAATTCCTTTCACAATAGCATCCAAAAAACTGAAATACCTAGGAATCTTCCTAACAAAAGAAATCAAAGAACTCTTCTCTGAAAACTATTGCACTCTGAAAAGAGAGATTGAAGATGATATCAGGAAACAGACAGACATCCCCTGCTCCTGGGTAGGAAGGATTAATATAGTGAAAATGTCCATACTTCCAAAACTGCTATATAGATTTAATGCAATTCCAATTGAGATCCCAGCAGCATACTTCATAGTTCTTGAGAAAACAATCCAAAAATTCATTTGGAACAAGAAGAGGCCCAGAATAGCAAATGCAATTCTAGGTAACAGAGACATGGCAGGGGGTATCACAATCCCCAACCTGCAACTCTACTACAAAGCTACTGTGACAAAAACAGCATGGTACTGGCAAAGAAACAGACTTGAGGACCAGTGGAACACATTAGAAGATGCAGAAACAATGCCAGACACACTCAGCCATCTCATCTTCGACAAAGGAGCCAAACACCCTCACTGGAGGAAAGATAGCCTCTTTAATAAATGGTGCTGGAAAAATTGGGCTTCAACTTGCCAAAGATTGAAACTTGACCCATATCTCTCACCATGCACTAAACTAAAGTCAAAATGGATTGAAGATCTGAATATTAAAATAGTAACTCTGAACCAGTTGGAACACAGGTTAGGTAGAACCCTTGAAGACATCGGTGTAGGAAACGATTTTATGAACAAAACCTCAGTTGCCCATGAACTAGCACAAACAATCAACAAGTGGGATCTCTTCTTATTAAAAGGCTTCTGCACAGCAAGAGAAACTACAAGCAGTGTGAAGAGACAACTCACAATGTGGGAAAAAATCTTCACCTCGTCTTCTTCAGACAAAGGTCTACTATCTCGAATCTATAAAGAACTTAAAAAGATCAGACCTCCCAAATTTAAAGACCCAATCCAAAAATGGGCATCTGAAATGAACAGACATTTCTCAGACAAAGAAGTAGAAATAGCAAATAAATACATGAAAAAATGTTCAACATCACTGGTCATTCGAGAGATACAAATGAAAACAATGCTGAGATTCCACTTCACTCCAGAAAGAATGGCTGCTATCATGAAATCAACCAATAACAAATGCTGGTGGGGCTGTGGGGAAAGAGAAACCCTGCTCCACTGCTGGTGGGAGTGTAGACTGGTGCAAGCACTGTGGAAATCAGTATGGAGATACCTCAAAGAACTAGGACTGGAAGTCCCATTTGACTCTGCTATTCCACTGCTGGGGATCTTCCCCAAAGAATTAAAAGAATCATAACCACAGTGATATATGTGCACCCATGTTCATAGCAGCACAGTTTGTAATAGCTAAAACTTGGAAACAGCCCAAATGCCCATCAACTGGAGACTGGATAAAGAAAATGTAGTTTTTTAATAAAATGGAGTACTATTGAGGCATAAAAAATGAGAAATTGGAGACATTTATAGCTAAGTGGATGCACATTGAGGCAATACTCTTAAGTGAAATAAATAGGACACACGTGTGTAAATATCAAATAGTTTCTCTGGTGTGAAAAACTGAAAGTGTAAATAAGGACTAAATGTATAATAGGTAATGTGAAATAGGAAGAAAAGGGGCAAAGGGGAAGGAAGTGGGAGGGCTAGGGGAAAGGATAGAAGGGAATGAGATTAATATGAGAAAATGGAAAAAGAGGAACAAAATCTTTGTAAATAGGGAGGAATGGAGGGGTTGAAGGGCGGGCTGGGCAAGGGTGAAAAATAAGAACCAAGATCGACTATGTAAAGCTGCAAATTTCCAATGATGAATGTCATTATATTGTATACCTAAAATGTACCAATGATTAGAATGAATAATCAATAATGTAAAATAGGAATAAAAAGTTCAAAGCGGTAGGGGTAGTGGGAGGGGCAGTGGAAAGGAAAGAAGGGAAAGGAAAAAATGCTGAGAAATGGAAGAAATGGAAATAAAGTCTTTGTAAATAGGGAAGGGTGTAGGGCATGAAGGGAGGGCCAGGAATGGGGAAAAAATAAGAACCAAGATGCATTATGTAAAGGTCCAATTCCCAATGAGAAATGTAATTGTGTTGTATACGTACAATGTACCAATAAAAGAATTTAATACAAAAAAAATAATAGTAAGCATAGGAATATATAGCTTATGTATTTTATAATTATAAAATGACTAACTTGAACTGAATAATGGTTTATAATCACCCCCTAAGCATAAGTGCTGCCTCTTATTCTATATTAAATTTTCAGGCTGATATACGAAAATAATTTGATTTTTAAAAGTTTACTAGAAACTCACTCTTCCTCTAGTGCTTCAATACTCTACACATACACTCAAAAATGCTGGTTCAATTTTATAGACTATAGATAGAAAGATATTAACCACCCATTTAATTGAACATTTTTATTTCTTTCATAGATAAACTGTTAAGCATTCCTCTCAAAATTTAATTCAACCTAAGAAGTTTAGTTCTCAGGAGAAATTTGTCTCAACTTCATATTTCATTAACCCAATTTCCCCAAGATATTTTGTATGGATCTTTAAAAATTTGAACATTAGTGGAGACTCAGGGCCAGCGCACTGGCCGGGGAAGGCTGGATGTGAGTGGAGTGGCCATTTCCTGTTTCTCTGCGGTTTTCCCCAGCTTTGGGTGGTGGCCGCTGCCCGGCTTCGGTTTCTAGTCTGCGGAGAGCCAGGCGGCATGGACAGCGGTCCAGGTGTAAGACCTAACTAACTCCATTTTAAAGTTTGACTCCATCTTAAATATAAGACAGTAAAGTGGCCTTGACATAAATTCCACTTCACTGAAGTCAACTATTCCCCTAGTCTCCTTTGTGCCCATAAACTAATGGTAAAATGTCCTTGCTGTGGGACAACAGAAAAAAAAAAGAGACACAGCTCCTAACTCAATCCTCTGTCTGCCCAGAAAACAGATGCCCATTATCTATAAAACATTCTGTCAATGTGCTGATTGTTCCTTTTTCCCATAAACTCTACATGTAGCCACCCCTGAACCCCCCATGCTTGCTTAATATCAACCAATCATGTAACTGCTAAATAGAACATCCCCAAACCTTTCAGTAGCCACAATAAAAACCCTGCTGATTTGAAATTCGGGGCTCTCAATCCTGATCCGCTGCGTTGGTGACAGTTGAGTGCCCCTGCTGGAGCTTGAATAAACAACCCTCGTGTGTTTACATCGGAATCGGCTCCTTGGTGGTCTTTGGGGACTTCGTGATCTGGGCACAACACAGGCACCCTACGCCCCACCCGCCCGCCGCTTCCTGAGCCCGCTGCTTTCACCCTAGTGCCAGGCCGCGGCCGAGATGCAAGCCATCAAGTGTGTGATGGTGGGAGATGGAGCTGTAGGTAAAATTTGCCTACTGATCAGTTATACAACCAATGCATTTCCCGGAGAATATATCCCCACTGTCTTTGACAACTATTCTGCCAATGTTATAGTAGATGGAAAACCAGTGAATCTGGGCTTATGGGATACAGCTGGACAAGAAGATTATAATAGATTATGTCCCCTCACCTATCCGCAAACAGATGTGTTCTTAATTTGCTTTTCTCTTGTGAGTCCTGCATCATTTGAAAATGTCCGTGCAAAGTGGTATCCAGAAGTGCGACACCATTGTCCCAACACTCCCATCATCTTAGTGGGAACAAAACGTGATCTTAGGGATGATAAAGACACAACTGAGAAACTGAAGGAGAAGAAGCTGACTCCCATCACCTGTCCGCAAGGCTTGGCCATGGCTAAGGAGATAGGTGCTGTAAAATACCTGGAGTGCTCAGCTCTCACCCAATGGGGCCTCAAGACAGTGTTTGATGAAGCTATCTGAGCAGTTCTCTGCCCACCTCCTGTCAAGAAGAGGAAGAGAAAATGCCTGCTGTTGTAAATGTCTGAGTCTAGTTCTTGGTCCTGTCCCTTGGAACCTTTGTACGCTTTGCTCAAAAAAATGGTGGAGCCTTCATACTCAATGCCAAGTTTTTGTTACAGATTAATTTTTCCATAAAACCATTTTGAACCAATCAGTAATTTTAAGGTTTTGTTTTAAATGTAAGAGTTCAAACTCACATCATATTAAAATTTAGCCCTAAAATGACAAGCCTTCTTAAAGCCTTATTTTTCAAAAGCCCCTATCCTTGCTCAGATTAAAAGTTGCCGAAATACCTTCTGAACTAAGTTGTGGTGTTGTGCTAAGAATACTAAACACTAAACTTGAAAGATCTTGTAAGAAGACTGCAGCTTCTGAAATCAGGAGGCGCAGATACTGTCCAAGTAGCTTTCAGATTGAGTGAAGCAGAACAGCCTCCTGAATGATATGTTGCTGTGTAATGCATCAGTAACTTCTCAGCCCATGTTCACTCCATAACTCTGTACTGTATGTCATAATGGGATGGGTATAACATCTCACTCTTTCGATCAGTCTTTTTGATATCATAGTGAGGGTTTTTTTTTTAATCAGTTTACTAGCTTTTGCTGAGACTTGGAACAGAACTCTCATTCCTGTGTTTGCTCTAATGAAGTATTCTGTTCTTAGTCATGGGTGTGATGGGTGGAGTGTGTGAAACATGATGAGATCAAAGGATGAAGACAGTATTTTGACAAAATATGAAGTGGAGATTAATTTACACTACATTGTACATGGAATAACTCAACTGAATAAAAAGTGTCACAGGTGAAGATTTTAAGGTTAATTTCTGTCAAGTGCAGTAGATGATGAAGAAAGGTTGGTATTATCAGTGTGTCTTAAGCTTTTTCTTTTTCCTACACTTGCCATCCTTCCCAAAATTGGGTGTTTAGTTCATCTTTGAACTGGTCATTCCCATGGTTGCTAACTTAGTAAGTGCTTTTCTAATAGAATCCCTTCTTAATGAGCAATATGCCTATTTGTACTATAAAATATTTCTGATAATGCATTAGAAGGTTTTTGGAGATTAGTAAAAGTGCATTCCTGTTTTCATGTTACTTTATTCAAAGCTAATTAAGTGCTTTCCTCAGTCTTCTAGTAACTAGGTGTAAAAAAATCACATGTTGCTACTTTATAGTTTTTTAAATATTTTAGATATTCTTAAAAATATGAACCTTCTTAACATCACTGTCTTGCCAGATTACTAACACTGTCACGTGACTAACACTGACTTGACCCTCTTTACGTCACCCACACAGACACACAATTCCTGTTGTGGCTTTGCCTAATGATGTTCCTTTGGGTTTGTGAGGTTCTGTAAACTGTGCTAGTGCTAATGATGTTCTATACAACTTAACTCACTGGCGAGGACACAATCTCAGACCTCTCAACCACTAGAACAAAGTTTTTAATTGACAGTTGGAGAATTGTGGAGTGTTTTTACATTGATCTTTTGCTAATGCAATTAACAGTATGTTTTGCATGTGTGACTTAATAAATCTTTGAATCATAAAAACGTTTGAACATAAGAGAATATTCTGATAAATTTAATATAATTATATTTATCCTCCATATAGCTCCTGCATTTAATATGTGAGCTACCATCTAATAACTTGGAAATGTGGCAGTCATCAAAAGCTGTTACACTTTACAGAGATGTGTGTTATTTTATTAAAGGAGGAAACATTCAATTCAGTGAACCATGTCAGTAATAATATTTTGCTTTCCAATGCACAGGTAAAAGGACAGGTATCTTCACGAAGATGCTGATGCCTTACAGGAATACATTATTATGTCAGCGTGTCCTTCATATAGCAGATGGTATGTGAAATCAGTTTCAGGAAAGAAGAGGCTTCTTTTTTAAATTAATTTTATTGGTACATTTTAGGTATAAAATATAATGGCATTCATCATTGGAAATTTGCACCTTTACATGATCTCTCTTGGTTCTTATTTTTTCCCCATTCCTCTGCTCTGCCTCCAACCCCTCCATTCTTCCCTATTTACAAAGACTTTGTTTCCATTTTTGCATTTTCTCATATTAATTCCATTCCTTTCTTTCTTTTCCCCTACCCCTCTCACTTCCCCTTCCCCTTTGCCCCTTTTCTTCCTAGTCCCACATTATCTATTATACTTTTTAGTCCTTATTTACACTTTTAGTGTCTCACACTAGAGAAACTATTCACTGTTGACACCTGAGTGTCCTATTTATTTCACTTAAGAATATGGCCTCAATGTATATCCATTTAGCTATAAATGTCTCTAACTTCTCATTTTGTGTGGGTGAGTAGTACTGCACTTTATTTAAAAAAAACCCACATTTTTTTAGCCAGTCTCGAGTTGATGGGCCTTGGTCTGCTTCCAAGTTTTAGCTATTACAAATTGTGCTGCTATGGACATGGGTCTACATATATCACTATAGTATGATTCTTCTAATTCTTTGGGGAAGATACCCAGAAGGGAAATAGCAGGGCCAATAGGACTTCCAGTCCTAGTTCTTTGAGGCATCTCTATACTGATTTTCACAGGTGTTGCCCCATTCTACACTCCCACCAGCAGTGTAGCAGGGTTCCTCTTTCCCCACTGCCATGCCAGCATTTGTTATTGGTTGATTTCATGGTAGCAGCCATTCTTTCTCCGGTGAGGTGTAATCTCAGTGTTGTTTTCATTTTCATCTCTCAAATGACCAGTAACATAGAACACTTTTTAATATGTTTATTTGCTATTTCTACTTGTTGTCTGAGAAATGTCTGTTCTTTTCAGATGCCAATTTTTGGATTGGGTCTTTAAATTTGGGAGATCTGATCTTTTTCAGTTCTTTATAGATTTGAGATAGTAGACCTTTGAGGAACAGCAGGTAAAATTTTTTCCCACATTGTGGGTTGTCTCTTCATACTGTTGGTGGTTTCTCTTGCTGTGCAGAAGCTTTTGAATAAGAAGAGATCCTACTTGTTGATTGTTTGTGCTAGTTCATGGGCAACTGAGGTTTTGTTCGTAAAAATGTTTCCTACACCAATGACTTCAAGAGTTCTACCTAACTTCTCTTCTAGACGGTTCAGTGTTTCTGTTTCAATATTTACATATTTCATCCATTTCAATTTTAGTTTAGTGCATGGTGAGAGATATACGTCTAGTTTTAATCTTTGGCAAGTTGAAACCAAATGTTTCCAGCACCATTTATTAAAGAGGCTATCTTTCTTCCAGTGAGGTTGTTTGGCTCCTTTATTGAAGATGAGATGGCTGAGTTTGTCTGGAGTTGCTTCTGCATCTTCTAATCTATTCCACTGGTCATCAGGTCTGTTTCTTTACTCATACCATGCTGTTTTGATCACAGAAGCTTTGTAGTATAGTTTCAAGTTGGGAGTTGTGATACCCCCTGCCATGTCTCTGTTGACTAGAATTGCTTTTGCTATTCTAGGTCTCTTCTTCTACCAAATGAAGTTTTGAATTATTTTCATAAGGTACCTGAAGTATGCTGCTGGAAATTCAAATGGGATTCCATTGAATCTATATGACAGTTCCAGAAATATGGCCATGTTCACTATATTGATTCATCCTACCCAGGAAAAAGGGAGTCTTTCTATTTTCTGAAATCATTTTCAATCTCTCTTTTCAGAGTGCTATAGTTTTCAGTAAAGAGATCTTTGATTTCTTTTGTTAAATTGATTCCTAGGTATTTCAATTTTTTGGATGCTGTTTTGAAAGGAACTGTTTGCCCTATTTCAAACTCAGTGCATTTTTTTTTCATGTAGAGTTAAGCTATTGATTTTTGTGCATTGACTTCATGTCCAGCTACTCTGCTGAATTTGGTTATTAAGTCTAGAAGACTTTTGGTGGAGTTTTGGGTGGAGTTCTATATAGAGTATTGTGTCACCTGAAAATAATGACAATTTGACTTCTTCATTTCCTATCTCTATTCCTTTTATTACTTTCTCCTGTCTAATTGTTGTGCCTAATGCTTCCAAGATTATATTGGACAGGAATGATTATAGTGGACATCCTTGTCTTGTTCCTTCTTCTAGTTTGAAGCATTTCATTTTCTGACCATTTAGTATGACATTGGCTGTTGGTTTTTCATAGATGGCTTCTATCAGTTTGAGGTAGAGACCAGCTATTCCAATTTTTGGTAGGGTTTTTATCATAAATGCTTGTTGGATTTTGTCAAATGCTTTTTCTGCATCTATTGAGATGATCATATGTTTTTTGTTCTTGGCTGTATTTATATAGTGTATTACATTGATTGATTTGCAAATGTTGAACCATCCCTGCATCCCTGGGATGAATCCCACTTGATCAGGGTATATGGTCTTTTTTATGATCTTCTGCATTCTATTTGCCAGTATCTTATGAAGAATTTCTGCATCTATGTTCATTAGTGAGATTGGCCTATAGTTCTCCTTTTTGGTTGGGTCTTTCTCTGCTTTGGAGATCAAGGTGATGCTTGCTTCCAGTAATGAGTTTGGGAGTATTGCTTCTCTTTCAGTTTTGTTGAAGAGTTGAAACAGTAGTGGCAGTAGTTCCCCTCTAAAAGTCTTGTAGAATTCAACAGTGAAGCCATCAGGACCCGAGCTTTTCTTAGCTGGTGAGTTTTTAAATACATTTTCAATTTCATTGATTGATATTGGTTTGTTTAGAATTTTTAGGTCTTCTTCGTTCAACTTTGGCAATTCATATTTATGTAGGAATCTGCCCATTTATTCTGTGTTTTCCATCTTGTTGGTGTACAGTTTCTCCAAGTAAGTATTGATGATCTTCTGAATTTCTGCTGGGTCCATTAAAACTTCATACTTTTCATTCCTAATTGCATGGAATTTAGCCTTTTCTTTCCTTTTTTTTGATAAGATTAGCTGAGGGTTTGTCAATTTTGTTTATTCTTTCGAAGAACCAACTCTTGGCTTCATTGATTTTTTTTTTTTTGTATCATTCTCTTAGTCTCCATTGCATTGATTTCTTCTCTGATCTTTATAATTTCATCCCTTGTATGAGCTTTGGGTTCGTCCTGCTCTTCCTTTTCTAGAGGCTTAAGGTTTAACATCAGGTTGTTTAATTGGACTTTTTTCTTCATATGAACATTCACTGCTATGAATTTCCCTCCTAAGACTGCTTTCATTGTGTCCCATAGATTCTGATATGTTGTATTGTCATTGTCATTTAATTATAGGAACTGTCTGACTTCTTTAATTTCCTCTGTGATGCATTGGTTATTCAGAAGTGTGTTGTTCAATTTCCATGTGCTTATGAACTTCTTGCTGTTTCTTTTGGTATTGATCTCAAATTCATCACACTATGGTCTGATAATATACAGTGGATAACTTCAATTCCTTACACTTATTTAAACATGTTCTATGAGTGAGTTAGTGGTTAATTTTGGAGAACAACACATGTGCAGCTAAAAAGAATGTGTATTCTGATTTTGTGGGTTGGAACACTCTGTAAACATCTGTTAAGTACATTTCTTTAAGAGTTTGATTGAGTTCTAGTATTTAATTACTTATTTTTTGTCTAGTTGACCTATCTATTTGTGACAGTGGGGTATTGAGGTCCCCCGCTACTATTGCATTAGTGCTTATTTGAATTTTTATGTCCATTAATATTTGTTTCATATAGTTGGGCACACTAGTGTTGGTGCACATATGTTTATGGTTGTCATCTCTTCCTCTTGGATTGTTCACTTTACAAGGATGTAGTGTCCTTCTTTGTCTCTCCTTTTCAGTGTTGGTTTGAAATTCATTTGATCTGCAAAGAGGATAACTGCTACTGTTTTTTTCCAGGTTCCTATTCCATGCAGTTTTGTTTTCCACCCTTTAACTTTCAGACTATGAGTTTCCTTTTTAAGTGTTTCTTGTATGTAGCATATTGTTGGAGCTTGCTTCTTGACCCATTCTGCTTGTCTATTTCTTTTGATTGGTGAATTGAGATAACATTGATGGTTATAACTGATATGTATTGGTTTATCCTTGTCATGATTTTTTTTTTTGGATTCTCCCCCTTTGCATTTAATTTCTTGTCCTGCTGAATGAATTCTTTCTGCTGGACTTCCTAGAGTTGTGATCCTCATTGTCTTTTCCTAGGATATTGTCCTAAATTTTTTGGAGTGCTGGTTTGATTTTCATGAAGTTCCTAAGGTGCTCTTTGTCATGACAGTATCTTATTTCTCCATCAATTTTGAAAGATAGTTTTGCATTGTACATAAATCTGGGTTGGAGGCTGTTTTCCTTTAGGGCTTGGAATACATCACTCCAAGCTTTTCTTGCCTTGAGAATTTATTTTGAGAAGTCTGCTGTGATTCTGATGGGCTTTCCTTTGTATGTGATTCATTTGCTTTCTCTAACTGGTTGTAGAATTGTTCTTCTTTTGGGTTTCTGGTGTCTTAGCTGTTATATGCTTGTGTGTAGATTTTTTTTCTTTTTTGATCAAGGCTATTTGGAGTCCTATATGCCTCACTTATCTGTATGTCAAATTCTTTTCCCCTGTTTGGGAAATTTTCTGCCATTATTTCTATGGACAGTTTTTTTATGTTGTCTGCTCTCTGTCCTGTTTTTTCATTGAGTCTGATCAGTCTTATGCTATTCTTCTTTGCATTGTCCAGGAGCAGCTGGAGTGATTTTTGATTGTCCCTTGCTGTTTTATAGAAATTTTTCTTTTCCTGGTCACTAATTGCAATCATATTTTCTCTATCTGAAATTCTGCCCTCAGATTGGCTCATTCTGCTGTGTAGACTTTCAATGGAGTTTTTAATCTCCTGTAAATCTGTTTGCATCTGTTTTATGGATTCAATTTGTTTCCTATGTTGGGGTTCTATCATGCACCTCAGCTCCTCTATTTTGTCATCTGTGTCCTGTCTAGATTTATTAATCATGTCTTGCACTATGTGTACAATCTCTGGTGTTATCTGAGAAATTATTTCTTATTTCATTTTTTCCAGATCCTCTTTTGTTTCCAGTTCAGGGAGTCCAAGTTGTTGAATATCAGATTATTCCATCTCATTTCCCTTTGGGGTTGCTTTATGTGATCTGGATGTCTGGTTTTGAGACTTGTTTATGTGCCTTCTCATTTCAAAGTGAGGAAGGAGGGATGTGTGCTGCTGGCACCTGCGTGGCTCACCTTCTCGCTGCTGGGGGTGGTACAACAGTGGTCCAGAAGGTTCACCTCCTCTGTGCTGGGGGCAGCTCTGCTTCTGCACACTGGGGGTAGTGTTACAGTGGCCCTGAACATTCACCCCCTCTGTGCTGGGGGCAGCTCTACTCCTTGATCCTGGGATCGGTGGTATGGTGGCTCATAATGTTCACCTCCTCTGCACTGGGGTCAGCTCTGCTCCTCAGCACTGGGGTGGTCAAGATGAGGTTTTTTAATGCTCTGATGTATAATTTATTGTTTAAACAAGTAACAATGTATTCTTGATGAAGAGCTTCTTCACAGGATTATTTTATAATGATCAAAATATTTCAAAAAATGTTGAGAAGGGGCCGGGGATTTAGCTCAGTTGTTCCACCACCTGCCTCGCAAGCACAAGGTTCCAAGTTAGATCTCCAGTACCAAAAAGAAATTGAGAAAATTTCAAAAACTGTTCTCAAGGAGAAGGACTGACAAACAGTGAATAGTACTATAAGGTGCCACAAATAAAGGACTTAATGAATTTCTGTGAGTTTTGCCATCAATGATCTGGAGTTGTCTTGCATTTATTTAGGTTCTCCTTCATCTTTCAATAGTATAGAATTTTCTCAATAGCTTTTGATAACAGTATGGTTGCTATCATGAACCAAGGAATGCAATGTGGAAATTCAGTTTTTTTCTGCTGTGGTGAATTACTTTTTAGAAAATACAGTAAAAGAATATCTGATCACAGGGTCCCAGCTTTGTTCTTTTCAAATAAAATGTGTCAGGTTAAAAATTTATTGAAATAAAAGTGAATCAATTAACATCTCTGAGCCTCCTTTTGTCTGTCCATTAAAAAATAATGCTAACAGCAGCAAGAATAGAGCAACAATAAATTTGGAAAACATTCTGAGACAAACAGTGCATTTTGTATCTTAACACCCATTATTTCATTAAAGTTGATAGAATTACATCAACTTTACACTTGCATCAAAGTAAGCTAATAATTAATGAATACAATATTCAGATTTAGATACTCTATCAGAGCTATATTCTCTCATTAATATTAACATGGCCTAGGCACACTCTTATTTACTATAAATGTGTTTTGAAGATTTAACAGACTGTTGTCTTTTCTGATGTAAATAACTGCTAGCAACATGTTATGGTAGTGCTCTACAACTGTTTTTTTCCCCCTGATATCAATATATTTTACTGGAAATCCTCAAATTTCACAGCTGCCATAGAAAAGTCTTATAGAGCTATAACATATATACTAATAATTATCAGATGTAATCATCTCTTCAGAGAGAGTGTACAAAAATATATACAGTCTACATGCAAAGATACAATGTCCAGTGAGAAATGAAACTAGCTACCAACCATCCTTTACTACTCTTAAATTGCATCTAGAGAAATTGGCCTACAGCATCACATACCACACTATGTGTTGCTATCTGTGGTGTGAACATTCAGCAATTTAAAAGGTATCGCTAAATTTGCACTTCTTATTGAGAAATAGTTAAGATAATTGAAAGCCCAAGAATGGATTTTATGGTTTAAGAACAAAATTAATGCACAGTAATTGCAAAACAGAGTGAATCTGATGAGTTTGGGAAGCTATACTTAAAAATCCAAAGATGCATTAGATAATATAAACCAAATTTCTTAAAAATCTAATAAAATGCATAAGCAGAAGAATTCTATTACAAAAATGTGCATCTTTTAGAAGTGCACATCAAAATACAATCTGTTAATACAGGGAAGCATTGTTAGGAACACTAAGTCAGATTTATCTCAATAAATGAACCAATCCCAGGTAATAAATTAGGTTGCTTTGGCAGCATAAATCACCTTCTCAAGACTATTTTGCGACAATTTACTGCTTTGAAAATTGGCAGTAATACACTATATGTTCTCAGATTGAATCTTCACAGGTTAGGCCAAGTAAGGATTTGAGATGATTATTAAATCAGGATAATTTAGACAAAAACCTTTCCCAAATTTATACTGAAGGTTACTTTAAATGATTTAGGGACTGACATTTGCAAAATTGTTGTCCTTTCATTTAATTCCTTTAACTACTTTAACACAGGTGAAGTGCTTACCTTATTGCCAAGTATTTGTTCAGAAAAAGTGGAAGACAAATTTTATCACATATCACTGTTGGAATGGAATAAGGACTCAGCTTTGAGCACCTTAGACAAGATATACTAGCATGAAGATGGTCTTTATTAGCCAAATGTTTCAATGTTGTTCTCAATAAGTTACATCAAGATTCATTTTTTTTCTGTATCTAGGAAATATTTCATTTCTTCTATCCTCAAATTTTATACTCCATGTTTATTGTCATGAAACTATAACAATTATAAGCTTACATATTAAAATGTGTGGAAGGACAAGATATTGACACATTATAAAATACCCTGTAATTTTTGAAACCAGTTTATGACTATATCTCATTGTGTATTTAAATTGAGTCATACATCAATAAAAAAGGAAACATTGTAACATACCAGTGAACACATCACTTAAGAAAATTAACAGGCTATCCCAAAGATTATTTTATCTCACTAATGTTTTCATATGTTTTATGTACTTAATCTTTGGTTAGACAGTTATTTATACCCAGAGTAGAGAATGCAAAGCAAAAGCTTTAAGTATCTCCTGTATACCAGAATCTAAACTATAAACTAGGTTACCTTACTCCCAACCCTGCATTTTTCCCCATTAGCCATGCTGCCTTTTTTGAAATGCAGAAGAAGCAAGCTAGTAAAGTGTTATCAAGGTCCTTAATATAGTTCCTATATCAAATAAATAGGAAGCTGTAATTAAGTTGTAATTAGTAAGAATATAGACTTCTCAAACTTAAGTCAAATAAGAGGAAAATCTGCAGTAGAAGCCATTTAGCAAAATAATAGTAAAAATATCTGAAATAAAGGAAAATTAGATATTGCTTGTTGCTGTTAATAATAATTTCTTTCTATCTGAACATTTTGTCTATTAAAAGATCAGAATATCCAGACTATAAAGTTGTTATTTATTTGAAGAAACTATATGTCTAGTGCCTAAGTGTCAATCATTGTAAGACTTAATATGTGAGCAAAACTGATACATCCATTCTCCCCCATACCTACTCAAGCCTCAGATACACCACACAATTCCCACCCCACCATCTCAGTTAAGAAGCAAATGTAATGGTTTATCACAGCTCTCCTGTCCCAGATAATAGTCAAACTGATGGTATATGACAGAAGAGCTTGACATCAAGAGCTACTGCTTCTTTCTCTAACTGCTGTCATTTTTGTTTTCTTCAGCTTCAACTTAGTACACAACTTCTTTTCTTGTGCATTAATTTTGGTATATCTTCTTCATTCCAAAATTATTATGAAAGTGAATAATAGTAGGTGGCTATGAAATATTTTCCCCAGTACGTGCATCAGTTTGGTCTAACACAGTTATACCAGGATTGCAGTAGCTAACACCAGACACATATTCTTTTCTAGCCAATATGAATGAACAGCCAATGTCCCATCCTGGAAAAACTCTTTACTTTTCAGGTAATAAATATATAATTGATTCAAGCAGGAAATAAAGGTTTACAAATTTCATTGTTTTGATTTTAATATTGAATAATAAAATCATATATTCTTCAAAAAACTTAAATATACGTAGCTTCGCTACCTTTTTACATGCAAAATTGTTTTTAGGCACATTTCAAAATTAATTACAGGCACATTTCTGTCTTATGTGATGTTTTAAATTTGCCATTATTCTATATATTTAATTCTGACATTGAGTTATAACAAAGGATTTGCATTTGACTTAGTTTTAAATAATTTGTAAACTATCAAGAAAGTATGCATTCTCAGAAGGATGATGTATGTTGGTCAAGAAGAGATCCTATGGCTCTTTGTTAATATTAATATTCTTTTGGCTTCTCTTCCTCTTTAGCTTTATTTGAATCCACATGGTCTTAGGATAATGCTAGCTCAGAGTAATGCTTCCTCAGTAAGGGCTGTTTTTGAAGTCCTTCCTCTTTATTTCAATGGCAACAACATAAGTTAAATACTAGTTTATGTATGAATTTTTCTTTATATATAAATCAAATACTTAATATCCACATGTAAAAGTAGATGATTCAACTGAATTTTATGCCAGGAATCTTGCTGTTAAATAAATAAGAGGTCCATTTCCAAAGAAATTCATTTTACTTTAAAATGTTTACTTCTCATTGTAAAATAGTTAACTACAGGCAGCTCTCAATCTGTCCTAACATGGAAGGATAGTAATAATAATAACCCATAAGATGATGGAAGATATTTACTTTTGAAATTCATTTTTGAAATGTCAGTTTTTGTACTTGAGTGTTTTGTTTTGTGATGTTCAACTCATGTCAGATCTTTCAGAGATATTGTGAAGATTCAACTGTGAAACTGTAGAATATATGCTCTGAGCCAAACACACAGAACTCTCCTCTAAATCACCTCATGCTCATATCCTCAGGTTTATGCCTGAATCCTCCCTACATCACTCAGACCTCTCTGTTGTTACACATTTCTGACACTGCCTTTTACACTTGTAAGATGTCTTTTTAGCAAATGCCTGTTAGTAAGCAAAGGGTTCTGCTACTTTTCCTCAAGGAAGACTGAGCAGAAATACATTTACCTCCCTTGTTATATTTTTTACCCTTTCAGATGAAGAATAAAAATTTATGTTTTAGAAAAGAAAATAAGATATAGAAAAAATTATTGTCTTTTCTTATTGATTTTTTTGAGACAAGGTCTAGCTATGTAGTTCAGGCTGGCCTTCATCTCACTGTGTAGTGCAGGCTTGCCTAGAACTCATGAAAATCCTCCTGCCTCAGCCTCCCGAATGCTGGAGTTACAGGTATAGGCCACCATGACCAATTAAAAATTATTTTATTTTAATGGATTTTTCTTCACCATTAAACACTATCAAGTGGAAATATATAAAATAAATTCTTCACCCTAGAATATGCTCTTTTGAAAGATAATTTGTTTTGACAGGCATATGAAAAAGAGGAATGCAATCACCTTAAACTATTTTACAATATAGATTTCATTTCAAGTTTAAATTTTCATTGTTTATCCCTTGAGTATCAAATATAAGATGTATAAACCACAGAAATTATCAATATATAGTCCCTATAAATATGTAATATCAGCACCAGCAATAAGTCTTAAAAACCAATACATTGAATTGCTAGATTCAAAACTGAAGAAAATTATACACATTATAGTGACAAGAACTACCATTATACAGGACAAAGAAAATTGGAATTACTTGATCCTTACCATTCATGACATTTCTAAAGTCTATTATTGATATTAATAGCAGTAATGATTTAGTAGCTTTTTGAAATTTAAAAGGAAATAATTATTTTTTTAAAAATCTACAACCTCTACTTAGGCAAAAATTAAAAAACAATGTATGAAAACAAAACTAGATATTTGATCATTTTACATTTATTTGTATGAAGTAAAGATAAATCTAAATTAATTTATTCATCATATTGATAAAGCATAAATTTTCCCCTAAAAATTTCCATTGATATTGACAAATTTTACAAAACTTATGTGTTCTGATTTTAAAAGCTTATTTTTCAGTGTATTGAAGTAATTTAAAGTTTAATGCAAAAAATAAGAAGCAATAACTTCAATGAAACTTACAAGGAGATAGTAAATAAAAGACTTTTCATGATAGTAAAAAAATATAAATGTATGTTCTTTTCAGGAATATTACAAAGAATCAGATGGAAAATCCATTCTAATATGCAGCCTCTTCAACTTGCCTAAGAATATAGTCAAGATAGTTCAGATTTGCTATAATATTTAATGTTTCCAATAACAATATAAATGAAGTACAAATAAAATAGACTGTTGTGCTGGGGATGTAGTTCATTGGTAGAGCGCCTGCCTAGCATGCACAAGTCCCTCATTTTGATCCTCACCAAAGTAAACAAAAAGAAGTAGGCTGATGCTGAAGTTAAGGAAATTAATCTCCTGTGGAGAATTTTGTGATTGCTACTTCATGTTATATTTTTAATTTCTTCTTATAGAATTATATAGAATTGTGGTGTTTACTTTTAAAAATTTTATTAAGTTTAAGTGCTGTATGTTGCACAAAAAGAAAATGCAGTTTACATGTTTTTCAATTACTACCTTATTTGGTACACTGTTAACAGTTATGCTATCAGGCTACTAGATGGCTAATGAAATAAACAGGCTTGAAGCTTCATACTTTTGTCACAGTGTGGTTTGTGTTTATGACCATTTAATATGTGTAATATGCATCTATATTGAGACAGTACATACATACACATGTGCATACAGGCAGATATTAAAAGTGTACACAAAAGAAATAAAGTGCAGGCGAGAGAGAGAGAGAGAGGTGATACAGTTTGGAAGGTGAAAATTCAGTGAACTTTATGAAGATATAGGAAGTTTTGTCTTGGGCTTGGAAAAAGGATGGCCCTCTCACAGAAAAATAAAGGCACATTCATAGGGAAAAGCCTATTTTACAGATGGAAAGAGATAGTTCAGTCACAGGAAAGAGATGTCCATTTGCAAGTAAAAAAAGAATGACTGAAAATATTTGCAGGTGAAAAGGACTTACTCAGGCTTATTTTGACCTGAGAGAAGAAAAAGGTAAACTGGTCTTGCATCCTTAAACTGTAGTTTCATTTTTAAGATTATGATTTTCCTTTTCTCCTTTCTACCTATCTTTATTTCTTCTGTTCTACCTGATCTCCTATAGCATGCCAATTGTGTTTTTGATCCTTTATTCTTTTTTTTTTTTTTGGTACCAGGGATCAAACTCCAGTCCTTGTGCTTGCGCAACAGGAGGCAAAACCACTGAGCTAAATCCCCGGCCCTCGATCCTTTATTCTTTAGAGTACAGAAGCCCCTATGGTCCATCTTTTTGTGAATGTTTCAGACTGAGGAGGAGCATTAATCTTGCCTAGCCAAGGATCAAAAATCTCACCCTGACTGATCTAAAAGAGCCAAAGGAGGGCCGGGGATTTAGCTCAGTGGTTTTGCCACCTGCTGTGCAAGCTCAAAGACCAGAGTTCGATGCCTGGTACCAAAAATTATTTAAAAAAATAAAAATAAAAGAGACAGAGGAGAATTGGTTCTGTTGTTTAATGAGCCATCATCTTTGGTAGTCTGGAAAACAGGACAAGTGCATTAGCAAGTCTTTGGCAGTTAAACTTTATTTTAAAACCTTGTTAAACAAGCTGGAGCCAGAAATTAAAAATAGAATATTGATGATTGGTTGTTCCAAAAAAAATTATAGAAGTCAGAAGCACTTGGCATAAGCCTTTTATATGTAATATTGAACACTTTATTTTGAGGAATTTACCCAACTATAAAAGGTGAACTTCAAGAACATAAAGACTCCTTCCTGTTTGGTCAGTAAGAAACCTAATGTCTTTCTATTTTAATTATAAAAATGGTTGATGAATACACTAAACAATGATATTTGTGTTTTTACTACCATTGTTATTATAGAGAGTGATAGGTCTCCCACTACCTCAGTAGCTATTATGTATAGTAGCTGCCCTCTTCCTATTGTGCCTTGCCCCCTCCCCTGTGTGACGTCACACCAAGATGGTTGCTCCCACCAAAGAACAAACCCTTCTTCCCAACATGGCCCTGTTCCCACCTACAGAGTAACCTAATACTCGCTCACCTCCTACCACTTAGTGATGTCACCGGCTCCTCCATTCCCTAGTCACTACCTCACTCAACCCTGCCTCAGCCCCTACAAACCCCACCCCAGTCTCTATAAAAGACACTGCCTGCCCCTGCCATAAGGCCTTTGTCTCTCCTTTGCTCAGAGACAGCCCAGCAGATCTGTTCTCCTAATAAAGGCTTGTTGTAGCCTGGTCTGGTCTTGTTTTTTGGCCCTTTTACCTGATGGGCAGATTAGTTATGTAGAAATATTATAGGCAGTGAGATAGGGCTAGGTCCTGAAGAGAGTCAGGACAAAGGTGAAACACACCACAGCTGCACTGCAGACATATCGGTTGGAAAGCAGACCTCAAGATAAAGACAAGATTACCAGACCTACATATTTCCTGAGCCTAATGAAGTCTAGATAGACATCAGCCACCCAGTGGGTGACCACAGACCTCTGGATCCACCACTTCCTAGGAGACTCTTTGTTCTTTCCACCCATGTTTGTTACGTGATTTGTTTCCCAATTGGACCACTATTACCTAAGTGACCATATTTGTAACCTTATTAGATGATCATGTCTGTGGTCCAATTTCTGCCCACATGGGTTTCACCCTATAAAACTACTCTATAAAGTGGGGTCCCCATTGGGGTCCCCTCCTGCCCTTCAGGAGCTTTCCTATCAATAAATATCTTTCTACTCTTAACCTCCATTGTTCCTAGGACTCATTCTGTGATTTCTTGAGAACAAGCAATAGTCATATCATACAGTTAACAGGTCAGAAGATAAAATATTTCATATTTAATCTCTGGTATTTTCTGCAACAGGATCACAACATTTTTTTGTGAATAGAGGTTAGATTCTGTATTTGGCTTTTAAATAGATACTCAGAAAATAAATATTTGTTTTATAGGAGTCTGACTTTACAAGAAAAAAAATCAATTTCTTACATTTGGAGAAATCACACTCAAATATCATATAAATAGCTCTCATGTACATTTTATAAATATGTTTGAATACTCTAGAGCTTTTTCTCAGTTTTAAATTTTTGCTCAGTAATGTGGTAAATAGGATAAAGAAATGCACAGCAGAACTATGTGGAAATACACAAAAGGGTTATTATAAGAAACACAATGAGGAAGGCCAATAAATTTTGTTCTATCTATAAAATGTTAGTTCCCTTAATTTTTGTCTCAAAAGTTTTCCATTTATCTAGCATCCATGTTTTCTGTATTTCCCATGAACTCTTTTAACAACTGACACAAATTGATAAATGTGTCTTCTATGAATCATCATCTATATGCATCTTTACCCAGTGATAGCATATGTAAAATGTTATTTTGGGGTGATAATGACATTTACAGTCTCATTTTCCAGATGAAATTTAGCAAGGTTAAGTACTGTACAGACAAGCACACATGAATATTAGCTAGTGCCTTGAGTTTAGATATTTAGATATTCTACCTTGTCTACTAAGTTATGTTGGATCTCCAGGGAAGTCAACTCCTGAAACACTATTAATTCCTATAGATGGCCTCAAAATTGTTGTATGTATATGATTTTCAGAGTATAAAGCTGTTCTCTAAGAAAATAAAAACAATAAAAATGTAGTGATCAGACTGTTTTCTCTTTTCATGTTAATGAATCAGTTCCAGTGCTCTTTTGGTGTGCCAACATGTAAAATGAACAGAAAATTTTAAAACCTGAAGAATTAGAAAACACCTGAATATATTTACACTTGAATCACCTGAAAACTACAGCTATATTTATGATACTTTTAACTTTTGTATGAGTCTTGTACCTCCTATATGTGTCCCACAACAATTCAAGGAGTCAAGCAGGGTGCACTATGATCCTCTGCAGCCAACAAAAGAATAATATAACCATATGGAATCTGTAAGATATTTTAAAAGTAAGTGGGACAAGAAGAGCTAGAACTAGAATACACATCTCTTGGGTCCTCGGCCAGGGCACACTGTAATTTCAGAAAAGCTGATGTTGTGACTTGTCAATCTGTTCCTAGTGTAAAATAATTGATTTGACTTAAACTATATAGCTACTTTTAGTCATAAAACACATTTTATTTATCTTAATTAAAATTTCAAAATGAGTTATAAACAAGAACAAATCTCAGGGTTGAACTGAAACTTGGATGGATGGATTTGGTTCTTTCTTTTGTATTATGTGGAAAGGATTTAAAAAATAAGATGATGTCTCCTTTCTAGTGTTAGTTGGTAGAATTAGCACTAATTATCTAAACAAAGTACTTTCTTTTTTATTCAGAGAATTAGATGTGAAACACACTTTTTCTTGCAATTACATGCCCAGAACAATTTGCTTCCTAAATTTCTAATCAATAAGACAACAAATATGTAGATTTAGCTTAACAATATACATAGAAAACAATGTTCTCCAAAGTACATTTTACTCTGAGAAGTTGTGTGAGAGAGTAAAATGAAATATTATCTGAAGAGAAAAAAATATGCACAGAAATTTATTTGGAAACTCGCTATTTAGCTATTCTGAACTGGTGATAATGTCACAATAAAGGTTACTAACTTTGCAAATTCAAATTCAAACTAACTGAATTCTAACAACTAATTTTTGAAGATTGTCCATGTAAAAATACTGTCAACTAATGTGATATAGTTAAACTAAAAGTTTAAGTGGCTTGTTATTTTCTTGTAAAAGTATAAGTAGTAATTTCCAATTCTTCAACTTATACTCAGAGACTCAAAAGCAATTAATAAAAAATTATAAATATATAAAATATTAAAATTTAAAATGTAATTTATTTTATGTTAATTCTTATAAGTAAGCAGCTAAAATATATAAAACATGATTTTTCACTGCTAAAGACAAATTTCCAGTTAGTGCCTATTTTTCTCCACTATATTTAAAACAATGAAGTTTTCTGACATTTGGGTATAGGTATTTCCCACATAAACAATATTATTCATGCTATTAATAATTAGAGCCTAAGGCCGGGGATTTGGCTCAGTGGTACTGCATCTATCTCACAAGCACAAGGTCCTGAGTTCCATCCCCACTACCAAAAAAAATAATAATTACAACATTAATATTTTATTATAATATTCATGACTGAATAAAGATACACTGTCATAAGCAAACAAAAAAAAAGATCTTTCGTATGCATAGAATCTAAAGGTAAGTAGAATATACAGGAACTTAATAGAATAGTGTTTGCTAGGGGCTGGAAAGGGAAAAATGGAGAAAATAAAAATTCAATGTTGCAAAGTTTTAGTTATTAACGATTAATAAATTTAGAGATCTAATATACAACATTGATACTATAGTAAATAATACTGTATAGTATGCCTGAAAATTTGTTGCAAGAATAGATGTTAAGTGATTTTAACACAAGGAAAATATATAAATATGGGATATACTTGATAGGTTAATTTGGGTAACTTTGGTAATGAGCTCAATATATATTTATTCATATATACATGTATATACACACTATATACATATATACAAATATGTTTATATCTTAAATGTATACAATAAAGTATATAAATGAAAAAATAATAAAATAGAGAAATACAAATGTTGATGAAGCAAATTTCTTCTGTTAATCCATTTTGACTATACAACATAGTCCTAGAAATATAATACTGAAAAGAATATACAATATTCACTGCATTTTACATCTTGATAATATTGCAATTGAGGACCCTGAAAAACTAGGGTAGTGTGATTTATTTTATACCATACATTCTTGTTGTTTTCTTTTTCTTTAATTTCCTTTTAAATTATTTTCATGAAATATGAATTTGAATTCTGAAAATAACTGATATGACATGCTTTCAATGAATTTGAATAGACAAAATATGCTATCTCACAATTTACTTAATTCTTTCCTCCTTTTGAAAATAAGACCTGTTTTAATTTCTACTAAAAGTAGATCACAAGAAAATCTTAACAAGAGCTTTCTAGGCCTATGCTTTATTTCTAATTGATATTTTTGTCAATTATTGTTATTTGGCTATCAAATTTCCCAAATCAGAATTCCCTAAGACTACATCAAATTCACAGTTGTCACTAATTTCTCCTGTTATTTCAGTAAATGTTCCAAAGATTGAATGGATCAATGAAGATTGAATTTCAGTCTCTCCTAGAGCAAGGTTTCCAGGGGAAGCATGTTGATCAAATAGTGCACACAAGTTCAGTGTCATTATATATGCCATCTACATTCTAAGTCTTGAATAGACAACTATGGTCTCTGGGTGTCTTCTCTTTCTGACATCTACCTTAAGTTCTACTGGTGAGAGTTACATTACAAATACATATGCTCTTTCTTGATCATTGATTTGGAATGTAGTATTTTAGTTCTAAGAAATATACAACTTCAAACTATATGTGCATAGTTTGCAGCTTCATACTGTAAGTTTAATTGGATGATTGTTGAAGAACAGTCTTCTGCTCTTTCAAAATGCAGATTTAAATACCATTTACAAACAACTATTTGAAATAAATTTCTTTCTCTTCTATTTTTCTGTATAAATAATTTTGCATAATAAAATATTTAAATATTTAATGTTTTAGAACTGATTATTAAAAATCTGTATTAT
Source organism: Heterocephalus glaber (assembly GCF_053883595.1). Classification (NCBI taxonomy): domain Eukaryota; kingdom Metazoa; phylum Chordata; class Mammalia; order Rodentia; family Bathyergidae; genus Heterocephalus; species Heterocephalus glaber. The sequence continues at coordinate 16,412,861 of NW_028258384.1, read as the reverse complement.
TACCTTGGATTACCTCAAGGACAAGATGAATAAGGCATTCCATCATTGGACTTAACAGAAGACAATTTTGCCCCCAAGGGCACGTACACTTTTCCTGGTCGTAAATTGGAGGTGGGATGGGGTACTATCACTGGGTCATTTGACAGATGAAAGAATCCATAAATGCTATTTATACTACTAAGCAAAGGAGGACTCACCACAACAAGGAATTATCCAGTCCACAACATGAAAAGTGCCAAGGATGAGAAACAGTACATTAATTAAATGCAATTAAATTTGCAGGAAACAAAATACTAACATCATAATTTTGTAGATATCCATGATGTGTGGGGAGATTATGGTCAAAGGAGTGATTGAACCTGAGTGCAATAAGGAGGGGACCTTGGGGAACAACAGTTCCCATGCTCCAAGAATGCATAGTTAGAGTTTAGAGCAGAATGTGTAGGATGACAAATAGCAGAATAAAGAGCAAGGTAATAGAGTTGTCTGCTTTGGCCAATGTGTTCTCTCTGCCCTGGTAAAATTGTTTAAACTAGATCAACATGTGGCTCATGAACAAACCATCCCACGCCAGCCCTGTCCCCTGACGAAAACTAATCAATATGTTGCAAAATGGTTTTCTTCTACATCTTTGTTCTGTCTTTAAATGACAAATAAACAACTGTAGAAATCTCAGTTGTTTGCTGTTTCCCTGAGGCTCTCTTATGCCCAAGACCCACCCCATCTGAGTTCTCCATGATTGAATTAAATCTTCTCTCCATGTAATCTTTCTCATCCTCTGAACAGCTATGGTCGCACACTGTGACATGAGGGCAACTAAACAGTCAGTGAACATTACTAGTAAAAAAAAAACCTGATAAAATATGGTAAACCATTCATTTTTATTTTTAACACCTATTTTAAATGTTTATAGCATCTATTTTGTTTATTTATTACATTATGGTGTTAGGAAGAGGTACAATCAGTATAGACAAGTAGATAGAAATCAAGGGGGAAAAATCATTAATTTCTTTTTTTCTCTGAAAACCAGAGGAGTGAAAAATCAACACTGTAATATCTCGGAAAAGCCAGGTAATTTCCTTGTATATGTTTATGTGATATTACCTGATTCTGATCAGTAAATCCTCACTACCCTATCCTTTCCTCTACAATAATAATAAAATGTTCTATAATAATATAATGAAAGTCACAGTCATAATAGAATATAAAATTTTACTTTAGCTACAGTAAAATCAATAAAAAAGATGAAATTAATTTTAATAGTATTTAGTTAACATGATCGAAACAAAATCATAATTTAAATATGCAATTAGTAGAACATTTATAAATATGATATTTTATGTTTTTTAACACAGAGACTTTAAAATCCCATGTGTATACACATTTAAAAGGATATTAATTCAAACTACATTTCAATGATTCACTAGCTATATGTGCCTAACGCTTACTATTTTTGCACAAGCAGTCCCAGATATTAAAACTTGATTTTTTGCAGTTTTGGAGCTCAAATCTAAGGCCTTATGTGTGCATCAAAATCACTCTGCCACTGAGCTATATACCATGAGAAAATATGACTCAAATTTGCCCATGAGCAAATTTGAGCCTTAAGAGAAACAGAAAACCAAAAAAATCATTGTGTTTCCTCCTTCCTCTTTCCTGTCACCAAAAATAGAGCTTTTATCCAGAAGTCTCTGGGCTTGATGCTTAACATCACTAATTTCTTTTTAATTTTAGGGTATTATAGGTAAATAGTTTAACATTATAAAATAATTTAGAATATTTTGTTTTAGAATCTGAAGGGAATTTGGAAGGTGGTGCTCATAACTTCCAAAAAATTATTAGGTACCTGTAGCCGGAGTCACTAAATAAACAAACAAGATCTAAGATTGCAATGGAAAAACTAGCATTAAGTACTATCTCCCGATTCTTTTATTTTGTATCTTTTTTCAAAAGTTTAACTGAATTTGAAAGTTGTGCATGTGTTCTTTTTAAGTTAAATTACACAAAAAATGTAGAAAATATTCCTCAGAATTAAAATACTATATATTTCTCATGTTACCGAAGCTTTGCTAAGCAAAACACTTTCTCTACAATCATGAAGTTCTGTGGCTTTATAATATAATCCTTCAATTTAAAATTTAACATAGAATTATATGATGGTTGGAAAGTTGCAACATAGCATCTCTACAAAGATATACTTAATAACCATCCTCGCCAAAAAGATCTTACTGCTGCTTAATGACAGGCTAAACATGATATTCTTAGTTTATGCACCTAATTGGGTAAACAATGATAAAAATCAGCAATATATGATGTGTTTATTTGATCATATCTATATATTTGCATATGCAAAATAATTCTTCAGAAAAACATGGAATACATATAGTGAAGAAAATACAAGAACTATAATTTAGGATCCTACATGGGTTGGAGTACATGAAATAAAATTAATGTATTTTCTTCTAAAAGAGAAAAAAATGAGTATAAAACTGTACAGATGCTTTAACTTGGGTCTTGTTAGAGTAACTTTACTATTTCATAGCTTTGTATTACATGTTCATGATATTTAGCTTTCATGACTATGCATTCATTCATTTTAAAAGAACAGTTAATATATACAGAGAATTTATCACATAAATGTTCTATAAATATCAGTTCTAACATACCATATTAGTATACTATATTTTCTGATGAAGATACATAAGAGATGAATAAAGATCTCATCTTCTTTTTAATAGTTAATGTATTTATACTGAATTATTTTAATGAAAACTCTATTTTCCAATAATAGCTAGGTTCCTAAGTAACATTTTGATAAATTTACAAGGATTACTGTATCAAATATAATTATTTTTATATTATTAAATCAGTGAATTTTGCCCAACTCCAGAGCCAGCTAAGAGTTAAAGTATTTAATTTATGTTTTCTTGTACTTTTGATATTTGGGGGAGTTAATTTCACTGTACTTAATGACAATGACAGTTAAAATTATGCATTTTCCTTTATGTAAAATTGGTGAAAATACAGCTAGATATTTAGCATTTGATCTCTATATTTTGTGGACTGCATTCTGACAGTATTTTTCAGTTTGACAATCAAGTACAAGGAAAATGCTGGCCTTGAGGGAAAATTTCAGCCTTGGGTTTTGCTACATGAAGAATTAACACTGATCAGTGCCTTACAAATCAGCTTTAATAAAGCTACCCAAATCCTCTTCACTGAATCTTTGTGAATTGCCAGACTGAACAGTCTTTCAGCTCTGCATTTAATGGGATAAAGCTTTTTATATTTTTCTGAATTTTGTTTTTGACAGAAAAAAATAAATTTAAAAACTATAAGAATTTCTTCTCTAATATTATTTACTAAGATTTACATATTGTCACAAGTAATTGAAACTTTATTGATTATTAGAAGTAACAGACTGACTCAGACTGCATGTTTTTAAGCCCTTCCAAAGAGCTTCTAATTGTGATGACTGATTATGTCATCTTGTTATATTGTTAATAATTTTCTTATTGCTAAAGAAAAATTATTTTCATTATAAATATATTTCTTATTATATTGAAAAACATAAACATTTCTACATAATAGATGTATTCCTGGTTTTTTCCTACATACTAACTAATCAATACTTTTTCTAGTTTAAATACACAGCTATAGGTTTATGTCAGCTTTCATTTTAAATATTAAGAATTTTAATTTTATTAAGACATAAGACAAATGAAGAATTGTTCAAAATATAATTCTCTACAATATTTTTAACTTTTGTGTTATAATAGTTGAAAAATAAATTCAAAAAGTCATTATTTGAAAACTCAGCCCTAATTTTATTAGTAAATATGTATTAATTTTTAAGAACAGTATTGCAAACTTATACTGAACTTTTATGAAAATCAGGTGATATTTACAAATGTGTGGTGTACATTTAAAGCCTTAAATTATACTCATGTTTTTCATATTTCTTCACTATTTAAAAAATTAACTTTTTAAAGAATTAATATATGAAAATTTAAAGAATTTCTTATGTATACTATTTTTTAAATTTTATTTCATTGCTACATTTTAAATACACAATATAATAACATTCATCATTGGAAATTTGCAACTTTACATAATCTCTCTTGCTTCTTATTTTTCCCCCTTCTCCTGCCCTCCCTTCAACCAGTTCAGCCCGCCCTATTTACACTCTTCTCATTTTTCCATTTTCTCATATTAATTCCATTCCCTTCTTTCTTTTCTCCTACTCCTCCTACTTCCCCTTCCCTTTTGCCAATTTTCTTCCTATTTCACATTATCTATTATACCTTTTAGTCTTTATTCACACTTTTAGTGTCTCACACTAGAGAAAATATTCGGTATTTACACATGTGTGTCCTTAAGAGTATTGCCTCAATGTGCATCCATTAGGCTATAAATGTCTCTAATTTCTCATTTTTTATGGCTGAATAGTACTCCAATTTATTTTAAAAACCACCTTTTTGTTATCCAGTCTCCAGTTGATGGGCATTTGGGCTGCTTCCCAGTTTTCACTATTACAAATTGTGCTGCTATGAACATGGGTGCACGTATATCACTGTGGTATGATTCTTTTAATTCTTTGGGGAAGATACCCAGAAGGGGAATAGCTGGGCCAAATGGGACTTCCAGTCCTAATTCCTTGAGGTATATCCATATTGATTTCCACAGTGGTTGCACCAATCTACACTTCCACCAGCAGTGGAGCAAGGTTCCTTTTTCCCCACAACCCTGCCAGCATTTGTTATTGGTTAATTTTATGATAACAACCATTCCTTCGGGAGTGAAGTAGAATCTCACAGTTGTTTTCATTTGCATCTCTCGAATGACCAGTGACATTGAACATTTTTTCATGTATTTATTGGATATTTCTACTTCTTTGTCTGAGAAATGTCTGTTCATTTCAGATACCCATTTTCAGATTGGGTCCTTAAAATTGGGAGGTCTAATCTTTTTAAGTTCTTTATAGATTCGAGATAGTAGACCTTTGTCTGAGGAACAGCAGGTGAAGATTTTTTCCCACATTGTGTGTTGCCTCTTCACACTGCTAGTGGTTGCTCTTACTGTGCAGAAGATTTTTCATAACAAGAGATCCCACTTGTTGATTGTTTGTGCTAGTTTACGGGCAACTGAGGTTTTGTTCATAAAATCTTTTCCTACACCGATGTCTTCAAGAGTTCTACCTAACCTCTGTTCCAGCTGGTTCAGCATTTCTATTTTAACATTTAGATCTTTAATCCATTTTGGTTTTAGTTTAGTGCATGGTGAGTGATATGGGTCAATTTTTATCTTTAGCTAGTTGAAACCCAATTTTTCCAGCACCATTTATTAAAGAGGCTATCTTTCCCCCAGTGAGGGTGTTTGGCTCCTTTATCAGAGATGAGAAGGCTGAGTTTGTCTGGCGTTATTTCTGCATCTTCTAATCTGTTCCACTGGTCTTCAGGTCTGTTTCTTTGCCACTACCATGCTGTTTTTATCACAGTAGCTTTGTAGTATAGTTGCCAGTTGGGGATTATGATAACCCCTGCCATGTCTCTGTTACCAAGAATTGCTTTTGCTATTCTCAGTCTCTTCTTGTTCCAAATGAATTTTTATATTGTTTTCTCAAGGTCTGTGAAGTATGCTGCTGGAATCTCATCTGGGATTGCATTGAATCTACACAGCAATTCTGGAAATATAGCCACTTTCACTATATTAATGCTTCCTACCTATGAGCAGGGGCTGTCTTTCCATTTTCTGTTATCATCTTCAATCTCTCTTTTCAGAGTGCTTTAGTTTTCAGAGAAGAGATCTTTTACTTCTTTTGTTAGGTTGATTCCTAGGTATTTCAGTTTTTTGGATGCTATTGTAGAGGAATTGTTTGCCCTATTTCTCATTCGGTGAGCATATTGTTTGTGTAGAGGAAAGCTATTGATTTTTGTGTGTTGACTTTGTGTCCAGCTACTCTGCTGAATTTGGTTATTAAGTCTAGAAGACTTTTGGTGGAATTCTTGGGGTCTTTGATATAGAGTATCATGTCATCTGCAAAATAATGACAATTTGACTTCTTCATTTCCAATCTTTACACTTTTATTTCTTTCTCTCGTCTAATTGCCGTGGCTAATGTTTCCATAACAATATTGAACAAGAGTGGTGATAGTGGACATCCTTGTCTTGTTCCTTCTTTCAGTGTGAAGGATTTTAGTTTTTGACCATTTACTATGATATTGTCTGTGGGTTTTTCAGAGATGGCTTTCATCACATTGAGGTAGAGACCATGCATTCCATTTTTTTGTAGGGTTTTTATCATAAATGCATGCTGGATTTTGTCAAATGCTTTTTCTGCATCTCTGGAGATAATCACATGGTTTTTGTCCTTGGATCTATTGATATAATGTATTACATTGATTGATTTGTGTATGTTAAAACATCCCTTCATCCCTGGGATGGATCACACTTGGTCAGGGTGTATGGTCTTCTTGATGATCTTCTGCATTCTATTTGCCAGTATCTTATACAGGATTTCTGTGTCTTTGTTCATTAGTGAGATTGGCCTATAGTTTGCTTTTTTGGGTGGGTTTTTTTCTGCTTTGGGGATCAAGGTGATGCTTGCTTCCAGGAATGAATTTGGGAGTATTGCTTCCCTTTCAATTTCATTGAAGAGCTTAAACAGGAGTGGCAGTAGTTCCTCTCTAAAGGTCTTGTAGAAATCAGCAGTGAACCCATGAGGACCTGGGATTTTCTTAGTTGGTAAGTTTGAATTACATTTTCAATTTCATTGGTTGATATTAGGTTGTTTAGAAATTTTAGGTCTTCATTCAACTTTGATAATTCAATTTCATTGGTTGATATTGAGATTACAATTTTTAGGTCTTCTTCCTTAAGCTTTGTTGATTCATTTGTATCTAAGAATCTAGCCATTTCTTCTGAGTTTTCCATCTTATTGGTGTATAGGTCCTGGAAGTAGGTATTGATAATCCTCTGGATTTCTGCTGGGTCTGTTGTAATTTCACCCTTTTTATTCCTAATTGCATGGATTTGGGCCTTTTCTTTCCTTTTTCTGATAAGGTTGGCTAAGGGTTTGTTAATTTTGTTAATTCTTTCAAAGAACCAACTCTTGGCTTCAATAATTTTTTATATCATTCTCTTAGTCTCCATTGAATTGATTTCTACTCTGATCTTTATAATTTCCTTCGTTGTATGAGCTTTGGGTTTCTCCTAGTCTTCATTTTTTAGAAGGTTGAGGTTCCACATCAGGTTGTTTAATTTGGCTCACTCTGTTCTCCTAATATGTGTATTCACTGCTCTGAATTTCCCTCATAAGCCTGCTTTCATTGTGTCCCATGGATTCCAATATGCTGTATTGCCATTGTCACTTATTTGTAGGAAATGTCTGATTTCTTCTTTAATTTTCTCTGTGACCCATTGGTTTTTCAGAAGTGTGTTATTCAATTTTCATGAGTTTATCTAATTTTTGTGGTTTCTTCTGCTATTATCTCCAATTTCATCATACTATGGCCTGATAATATACAGGGGATAACTTGAATTCCTTCGCACTTATTTAAACATGTTGTATGAATGAGTATGTTGTCTATTTTGGAGAATGACTCATGTGCAGCTGAAAATAATGTGTATTCTGATTTTGTGGGGTGGAACACTCTGTAAACATCTGTTAAGTTCATTTGTTCAAGAGTTTGATTGAGTTCTAGTATTTCATTACTTATTTTTTGTCTAGTTGATCTATTTGTAACAGTGGGGTATTGAGGTCCCCCACTACCATTGTATTAGTGCATATATGACTTTTCATGTCCATTAGTATTTGTTTTATATAGTTGGTGCACTAGTGTTTGATGCATAGATATTTATGATTGTCATCTCTTCCTCTTGGATTGTTCCCTTTACAAGGATGTAGTGTCCTTCTTTGTCTCTCTTAATCAGTGTTGCTTTGAAATCCTCTTGATCTCCAAAGTGGATAGCTACTCCTCCTTTTTTTGGTTCCTGTCGCATGGAGTATTGTTTTCCACCCTTTAACTTTCAATCTATGAGTTTCTTTTTGAATTAAGTGGGTTTTTTTTATGCAGCATATTGTTGTATCTTGCTTCCCATTCTGCCAGCCTATTTCTTTTTATTGGTGAGTTGAGACCATTAACATTGATGGTTATAACTGATACATATTGACTTATCATTGTCTTGACATTTTGTTTGATTCTCTCCCTTTACATTTAATTTCTTGTTGCTCCCAATGGATTCATTCTGCTGTGCTTCCTCAGGTTGTGATCCTCATTGTCTGTTCCTAGGATATTATCTAAATTTTTTTGGAAAGCTGGTTTGGTATTCATGAAGTTCCTAAAGTGCTCTGTCATGAAAGTATCTTATTTATCTATGAATTTTCAAAGATAATTTTTCAGGGTACATCAATCTGGGTTGGAGGCTGTCTTCTTTTAGGGCTTGAAATAAGTCAGTCCCAGCTCTTCTTGCCTAGAGGGTTTGAATTGAGAAGTCTGCTGTGATTCTGATGGGCTCTGCTTTGTTTGTGATTTGTTTCTTTTCTCTAACTGCTTGTAGAACTTTGTTCTTCTGTTGAGTTTCTGGAATCTTAACATTTATATGCCTATGTGTAGATTTTTTTTGATCAAGGCTATTTAGAGTCCTATATGCCTCACTTATCTGTATGTCAAGTTCTTTTCTCCTGCTTGGGAAGTTTTCTGCCATTACTTCTGTGAACATATTTTTTATGTCATCTGCACTGTTTCTTCATTGACTCCAATCTGTCTTATGTTATTCTTGTTTGCATTGTCTAGCAGCTGCTGGATTGATTTCTCATGGTCGCTTATAATTTTGAAGCAATTTTTCTTTTCCTGGTCACTCATTACAATCTTATCTTCTATATCTGAAATTTGGTCCTCACATTGGCTCATTCTGCTGTGTAGACTTTCAATGGAGTTTTTAATCTCCGAGGAATCTGTTTGTATCTGTTGTCTGGATTCCATTTGTTTCCTGTTTGGAATTCCATCATGTTCCTCAGCTCCTCTATTTTTTCATCTGTGTCCTCTCTAGATTTATTAATCATGTCTTGGACTATGGGCACAATCTCTGCTGTTATCTGAGAAATTATTTTTGATTTCATTTTTTCCAGATCCCCTTTTGTTACCAGTTCAGGGAGTCAAGGTGATTGAGTATCAGAGTGCTCCATCTCCTTTTCCTTTGGTTTTGCTGTAGGTGACCTGGAAGTCTGGTTTTGAGACTTGTTTTTGTGTCATCTCATTTCAATTGGGCAGGTCCTGTTGGCCCCTGCATGGCTCACCTCCTGTTCACTGGGAGCAGTGGAACAGTGGCCCCTGGTCTGGGAGTGGTGGAACTCCATCCCAGAAGCCCCTGCCTCTGGGTTGGGAACTGTGGAATGGCCTCTCATGTATACTATTTATATACATATCCACACAAACATTAATTTTAAATTTTTAATATTAATTTTTAATATTTTTAAATTATTGTAATAATTTTTAATGTTTATTAATATTAAAAGTTTGTTTAATCAAATTGATCTTTATTGTTATGTATAAAAAAAGTGTACCATACAATTACAGCTGAATAGCTCTGTGAGTTTAACTATGATGGTCAAGTGAAAGACAAGTCAAGTAAAAGATATTTGTCATCTTAATACCAGTTGCTAATCATATGAAATACATATTTGGCATCAAGTAATCATACTGTATATTTGAATGTAAATGAAGGTCCAGATTAGAGGTTATCACCAAAGCCCTAATACATCTTTTTAAAGGAAAATTAATTTTCATCATAAAGCACATGGGAAAAGAAAAAAATAAAAAATAGAGGTATTATTTCAAAGTTAACATGTATTAGCATACATGAGTACAGTAGGAACTTGTCTAACAAAAGATTAATGCTTCTAAATAAATCATATTCCAATTATGAAGAAATAAAGTAAGGGAAAGAAAGAAATTTAAACTTAAATGTTGATTCTATGTACACAGGGCTAAACATATTTCAAATTGTAATCTGAACTGCAACTAATAGCATGTTTCCTAGATTTTACTAACATCTCTGTGCATTTTGAATAAGAACAACTGGAGCTGGGAAAAGTGATGCCTACTGATTTCACAAAATTTTCTAAACATCAATTACCCTGACACCTGATATTTAAGTGGAATGAGTTTAAAATGAATTATGATTTATGCAATGCTGTCATTAGAAAGAAACTTTCTTAATGTCTGATAATCTACATCACCAGAAATCTTTTATAAAGAGATATTTTTACAATAGCCAAAGATAGTCTACCAGTTGTTGGACTCATTCAAGCCAATTAAGTGAAATTCTGAGACTGCATGATGCTTAGGAAAAAGCAAATTCATATCAATAAAGTGATGAAGAAAACTCTACCTTCTTCTAAACAATCAATAAAATTAGCATAATGTGTAAAAAAAATCTCTTGATCTAAAAGCTGTGTTCTATGAGTGAAAATTGTAAAAACCATTATCACAATATTTAATACATTTCATGCTATTGAATGAAAACAGAATGAATAAAATATGTGTATAAATATATACTGAATATTATGATAAAATGAAAATAGAGTGCCTAAATATTTTGAGATAAATTATTTTCTTGAAGTTCCTGATAGCTTATTTTAAAAACTTTTTTATAGCCACCTGTTTGTAATACAATAAAATTAAATTTATCATTGGGAGTTGGTACAGTACATGATATTTCTAAATTCTTTGGTTAAACCCCTCCCCATCCTGTTCCCCACCCTGCATCTCTTGAACCCTCTTCTCATATATATAAAATGAAATAGTTGTACATGATGATCCCTTTCCTCTTAGGAGGTACTTGGTTCTTGCAAATAGCACTTCACAATCCCCACTTATTTAATCACACTTACTTCCCCCCATCCATCTTTTGGTTCCCTTCCTTCATGTCAAACATCCATCTTACTATTTCCTACAGTCAATTCCTTACTTTTTTACTTTATATGTTGTTGTTCTCATACAAAAGAATCTATGCAATATTTAAATTTGTATGTCTGATTTAGTTCATTATGGTCTCAAGGTACACACATTTTCCTAAAACTAACTTGTCTGTTCATTTTTAATGATAGAGTAGTACTCACTTGTGAACAAATACCACATTTTCTTTATCTATTCATTTGTTGATGGACATTTACGCTGTTTCCAAAACTTAGCTATTATAAATTGTTCTGCTGTCAACATGGGTATAAATACATCACTGTGGTATGATGTCTTTAACTCTTTTCAAAAGACACCTAGAAAGGGAATAGTTGGTTCAAATGAAAATTCTAGTTTTGGTTTTGTGAGGAATCTCCATACTGCTTTGGACACTGGTTGTATCAGATTATATTCCCAAGAGCTATGAAGAAAGGTTCTTTTATTCCCACAGCCTTGCAACCATTTGTTATTGGTTGATTTCTTAATGATAGCCACTTTTTTCTGTGGTGAAATGGAATCTCAGTGCTGTCATAATTCACATTTCTTGAATGGCCAGTGATGTTGAAGATTTTGTCAATTATTTACTGGCTATTTCTATTTCTTCATTTGAAAATATCTAATCATTTGAGATGTCCACTTTTTGATTGGCTCTTTACATTTGGGAGTTCTAATTCTTTTGAATTCTTTATATATTCTAGATAGTGCTTTGTCTGAGGAGCAGCTGGCAAAACTTTTTCCCCATTTGGTAGATTTTCTCTTTACTTTGTTGGTAGTTTCCTTTGCTGTGCAGAAGCTTCTTCATCAGATGTGACTCCCTCCATTTGTTCATTCCTGGAATTATTTCTTGTGGAACTAGAGTTTTGCTTAGAAAGTCTTTTCCTACACCTCTATCTTCAAGAGTTTTACCTATTTTGTCTTCCCATAGATTAAGTGCTTCAGTTTTAATATTTAGATCTTTAATCCATTTTTATTTTTCTTTAGTATACAGTGAAAGGTATGGGGCAGGGTTCAATCTTTGGCATGTGGAGAGCTAGTTTTCCCAGCACCATTTGGTAAAGAACCTAACTCTCCTGCAGTGAAAGTATTTGTGTTCTTTGTCAAAATAAGTTAAGTGAATGTGCCTGGAGTTGCTTTTGCATCCTCTATTTTATTCCATTGATGCACAAGTCTGTTTTTTCACCAATATTATTCTGTTTTTATCAGTGTAGTTTTGCAGTATAACTTGAAATCTGGGATTGTGATGTCTTCTGTATTTCACTTGTCTAGAATTGCCTTTGGTATTCTAGATTTCTTCTGGTTCCATATGAAATTTAAGATTTTTTTCTCTAGTTCTGTGAATAATGCCATTTGTATTTTGATTGGGACTGCATTGAATTTGAATATCATTTTTGGAAGTATAGCTATTTTGTCTATGCTATTTCTCCTTGTCAAGGAAGAGAGGATATCTTTCCACTTTCTGATATCCTCTTTGATTAACATTTTAAGAGTACTGTAGTTTTCATTGGAGAATTCTTTCACTCCCTTGGTTATGTCCATTCTTAAGTGTTTCATTTTAATTAATGCCATTGTGAAATGTATAGTTTCCCTAATTTATCTCTTAGTAAGTTTGTTATTAGTGCAATGAACACAATTGACTTCTGAGTCATAATTGGATCATGCTATGCTTCTGAAATTGGTTATAAATTCTAGGTGTCTTGGTGTTCTTTGTGACTTCTGGGTAGAAGATAATGTCATCTACACATAATGATAGTTTAACTTCTTTCTTTGCTATCCACACCCTTTCATTTTTTCTCTTGCCTGATGGCTCTGTCTAATGTTTTGAGAATTATATTAAACAGCATTGGTGATAGCAGACACTTGTTTTGTTCCTGATTTTGGAGGGAAGGCTCCCAACTTATCTCCATTTTATATATTGGGTGTTAGTTTGTCATATATGGCTTTATCAGACTGACATAATGACTTTCTATTCCTCTTTGCTCAGGTTTTATAAGCATAAATGGATGTTGGATATGGATTTAGATTATTCTTGCTTTTCTAGGATCTTGATGTGCTTCATTTGGTTATTTATTTGTGTTTGCTCTGCTTTTCAGATGTGGGCATTTGCCTCCATGTATGTCTCATTTAGGGTCTGCTTTTGCTATTCTAGGTCTCTTCTGATTCCGTATAAAATTAAGGATCATTTTCGCTAGTTCTCTTAATAAGTCCATTGGTAATTTGATTGGGGTTGTGATAAATCTGTATATCACTTTGGGATGTATAGCTATTTTTATGTCATATTGTTTGATTTTATGAACTCTCTAATTTCTTCATTCCTTTTTAGACCCACTAATTATTCAAGAGATCATTGCTAAATTTCCAATATACTCACATAGTTTCTGCATTTTCTTTGGCCATTGACTTCTAGCTTCATTTCACTGTGATCTAATATTATGCATGGAAATTTTTCTTTTGCATTTACTTAAGCATGCTTTACTGAATAGTATGTAGTCTATTTTGGAGAAAGTCCCGTGTGCTGCTGAGAAGCATGTGTATTCTTTTGTTTTGGATTGAGTACTGTAAATATCTACTGAGACCAGTGGTTCAAAGGTATGATTCAACTCTGATACTTCTTTGTTGATTATTTTTCTAATTGGTCTATTTGCGACAGTGTGGTATTGCAATTCTTTTTTTTAATCTGATTTTTCATGTCCAATATTGTTTGTTTAATTTAGTTGAGTGTTCTGGTGTTTCATGCATAAATGTTTATATTGTTAACTCTTCCTGCTGAGTTATTTCCTCAGCCATTATATCTATCAATATTTTTTGTCTCTTCTGATCAATTTTGGCTTGAAAATCACCTAGTCTAAAATTGCAGAGCATACTTTTGCTTTTTTGGGGGGTTCCTGTTGCATGGAATATTATTTTCTATATTTTGAGTTTTAATCATGAATTTCTTTTTGACTGACATGTTTCTTTTAAATGACATCGTTCAGTTTTCTTTCTTGATCCATTCTACCAATTTATTTCTTTTGATTGGAGATTTGAAAGTTCTTAGTGAATGATATTGACTTATTCCTGTATTGCATTGCTTTCCTGTTGCTAATTTCCTCATTTTCCCCTTATTGTTTACATGCTCATCCTGCCATTTGTATTCATTCACTTTGATATATTGGAATTGTTGGATTCATTTATTTGTCATGGAAATAACATTTCTCCAGACATTTTGAAGGAAAGTAAGTTTTGCAGGTTAAATAAGTTGGTGGTGGAATATTTTGTATTTTAGGGTTTGTAACACTATTCTCTAAGCAATCCTTGCCTTTCATGTTTGTGCTGAGAAGTCCATTGTAATTCTAATTGGTTCACCTTTATATGTGATTTGTTGCTTTCTCCAACAGCTTTTAAATTTTGTTCTTGTGATGGACTTCTAATATTTCAAGTTTTATGTGGTGTGGAGAGTTTTTCTTTGGGTATGGCTATTTAAGGTTCTATATGCCTCACTTATTTGTATATTTCTTTCTTTCTCTATATTTGAGAAATTTTCTGCAATTATTTCTCTGAACAAGTTTTTTTTTATGCCATTGTGGTATCTTACATTTTTCACTTATTTCATTTCTTCCTAGATTAGTCTTCATTTCAACATCTAAAAGATGCTGGATTCATTGTTTATGATCTCTTGTTACTTTTAAGTTGTTTTTAAATGGTTGGTCTTCTGGTTACGAAATTCTGTCTTCACATTGCCAATTCTTTCACCCATATTTTCAATATAATTTTTAATCTGTTGGACTTCTAATCGAAACCTTGTCATGGACTCTACTTCTTTGGTAAATCATTCTTCTATGCTTTATATTGTTTTGTTTAGGTCATCTAACATTTAATTAGTATCTTGTAAAAGCTCCTGGATCATTTTGGTCACTAATTCCATTACCTATTAATTTTATTCCCTGTCATCCCACTGGGTACTTCTTTGATCTATTTTCTAACCTCCTCTGATATCTTTTTGAGTAATTCTGTGGGTGGCCTATGCTATTCTCCTATTCAATAGCCCTTAGATTTGTTTTGGTGGAGTTGGTAGTTTGGGGAGAACTTTTATTCCCATGTCTCTATTTCTTTTTTGGTTTTCTCTTTTGATTTGTTTTGGCTGAGGTCTGTGAACATTAATAGTGCAAAGGCTTTGTTGCTCTTATAGTGGTCTCTTTTGTTAGTCAATTTTCAGTGATGTCTATTGGGAAAGGCTTAATATAGTTCTTTGCCTCTGCTCAAGATTTATCCATGTCTGTTAATTTGGAAAGAGAGGATTCAGTGTATTTGCCCCATTACCAAGTTCTCAGAAAATGCACCCTGGTATTGTTAATTTCAGAAATGTAATCTGATTGTTGGCTTATATGGAAAATAATAATCATAGTTATTCCACCAGTATCAAGCAAATTAACCACAGTAGTATCAGACACAGTAGCTATATATCAAGAAAATCAACTACAGTAGGATCAAGCAAAGCAGCTACAGTAGTATCATCCAAGGCAAGTTGCATATTAATATAACCTAAGAACCAATTATACACCATACTTAACCAAAGAGAAGAATTATAGCATAAAAATCAAGCTATAGCATAAAAATCAAGACAACTCAGGTTTTAAACCACAGCTAATGTGCACTAAATGCAATAGCTATATCTCCACTAATGATAGAAAAGAACTCAATAGTAATTTCACAGAGTTAACTATCAAAAGATTAACAAAGATTTATGGTTATACTAGTAAAGATATAGGAGACTGGGAACAGGAGAATGCAAGAAATAAACATTGTAACTTCAACCTATATGATTTGAGAAGGAGGACAGAAAAATGGGACAAAGGATCCTAATAAAGGTAGAGAGATATTTATTAAATTAGGTGGAGATAACAGAAAAAAAATGATGAGAAATAAGTGAAAAAAGGGAGAAGAAAGAAATTATATGATAATAACAAGAAAAGAGAAAAAAGTATAGGGAGAAAAATTAAAAGGTAGAAGAGGAGAAAAGATAAAGGAGATAAAGAAAAAATAAGCAAGAAAAGAGATTTTTATATATATTTTTGGGGGGTACTGGGGATTGAACTCAGGACCTTGTACTTGCAAGGCAGGCGCCGGAACCACTGAGCTAAATCCCTGGCCCAAGAAAAGAGATTTTTAAAAGAAGCAAGGAAAAGAACAAGAGCAAATTCTCTAACCCTCTATAAACTAGTGAAGAAGAAAAATGAAAGAAAATGCACACAGACACACACACACAGAAAAAAAGACCAAAAAAACCACCAAAAAGTTCTTTGTTATTTTTATATATATATATATTAATTGGTACATTTTAGGTATACAATACATTTACATTTATCATTGGGTGTTTGTAGCTCTAGTGTGAGTAACTGAAAGTGTAAATAAGGATGAAAATGATTAAAATTAATAATTGATAATTTGAAATAGGAAAATGTCCAAAGGTGGAGGGGTGGTGGGAGGGGAAGGGGAAAGGAAAGTTCTTTGTTATTTTGAATGCATGGTTTTTGTTCAGGATCTACAATTTTGAGGCCATGTCTAAATCAAGATATCTCCCTTCTCATGCTGGTAAAGAAAGGAGTAAAAATCCAGACCTGTGCTGAATGTGGACATCATTGGAAAATAGGACAAGGGCACCAGTGCAACACCTTTCTATTACAATCCAACCTAGGCTGAACTTAGCCTCTGGCCACAGAAGCAGGGTCTGTGCATTTTAGCTCCTTCATGGCATATCCAGCCTGCTCTCTATTTCCTGGATCTCTCTCATGGGTCTCTTTCAGCCAGTCCCTGGAAACATTACATTGGGAGCCCTGGAGTTGAGCCAAGTGGCTGCTCTGGGTCCTGGGTTCAATCAGCTCTTTCCCAGTATGGCATCTTACCATGCACTCTCTCCAGTGATAGTGTGGGTGCTTGTACTAGAGCCACTCACCACAAGTTTCCTGCAGAAGGATACACTGGGAGCAGAGTCCCACACTCTCCTTAAAAATCACAGCTACTGCTGGTCCAGTACATTGCACTGCAGTATTTCTTGCCAAGGAGAGACCTTCCCTTTCACTTTGTCTTACAAGCTGTGATGAACAGCTTGCATCCACTCAATCCATGGAGAAAATCTGTGATGTTCTTGCTAAAAATATGCTGTTATGAAATGTGAGTAATATTTGACTTATAAAAATTCTGAATCTTAATCTAAATCATCTAGAAGTAAGGTCATCATTACTTAGCCATTAATTTTTAAATCTATTAAGTGCCCTAATATGAAAAGCAGTTAAGGTTGTAACAATAAAAGAAAATTATAGGTCAAGACATTTGATGAATATAGATGGATAAATCCTCAAAAACTATTGGTAAACTGTATCCAATAACATATTAAATAATTGTTCACTATCATCAAGTAGAGTCCATTCCAATGATGTATCATTGGTTCAATATATGGAAATCAGTTCACATAATAGATCATATCAACGTAATGAAAGACTAAACCACATGGTCATCTCAACTGATGCAGAAAAGGCATTTCATTAAAGTCAAAGTTTCTTCATGGGGGCTGGAGATGTAGCTCATTGGTAGAGTGCTTGCCTAGTATGCAAAAGGCTCTGGAGTTGATCTCCAGCACCACACACACACACATACACACACACACACACACAAATTATGTCATGATAAAAATATGAAGAACTTAGACATACAAGGAACTCATTTCAACATATAAATAGAATTTACAATCAGCCATAGGCTAACTGTTTATTGAGTGGGCAAAAGCAGCGAACTTTCTCACTAAGGTCCGGAAAAAGACAAAGATATCCACACTTACCATTTTCATTCAACACAGTGCTGAACATCCTAACCTGAACAATTAGGGGGAAAAAAACATCCAAATTGGAAAGGAAGAAAAAAAATTGTAACTGTTCACAGATGACATAATTTTATGTACAGAAAAACTCAAAGCTTCCTCTAACAATAATTATAATTAATAAATGAATTCAGCAAATTTGCAAGATACAAACAAACCCACAAAAATCAGTAAAATTGCTATATGCAAATCAAATAGTGAAGTACTTGAAAGAGAAAGCAGGAAAGCATTCTCATTTGTAATAGCTAAAAAATATATCTAGCAATAAATTTAACTAAATAAAAGAAAGATACCTACATTAAAATAATAAAACATTGATGAAATAAAGTGTAATGGACACAGAAAATGTTAAAAAACATTATTATGCATTGGAAGGATCAATATTGAATTTTCTAGGCACACATCTATGCTGTGCATTGAAATATTGTGTAGTCACTTCAGTCCATATTGTCTAATTTTTTTTGTTTTTCTTTCTGTTATGCTAAGGATCAAATTCAGGGATGCACACGTGGGTTATTCCTAGCCCAGATAAAGTCTTCTTAAGCAGAAAGAATGAAGAAAAAGGCATTACATTAATAGAATATAAAATGTGCTATAAATCTGTAATAATGAAAAGACCATATAATTGGCAAGCGAAACAGAAATATGTGCTAACATAACAGAATACTGATACTAGAATTAAAGCTATACAGATACAACCAATGACTGTTTTTAAAGGTACCAAAAATATT
The DNA here is from genome assembly GCF_053883595.1 of Heterocephalus glaber. NCBI lineage: Eukaryota > Metazoa > Chordata > Mammalia > Rodentia > Bathyergidae > Heterocephalus > Heterocephalus glaber. The sequence goes on along the minus strand of NW_028258384.1, from coordinate 16,394,322 downwards.
CATTGGGAAAATGTCAGTCTTTTAAATAAATGGTGCTGGGGAAACAGGATACACACAAAGGGATAATTAAATTAGACCTTTATCTCATCACCTACAAAGATCGATTGAAGATGGAATACTAATATAAAGGTAAAACCTGGAGCTATAAAAGTATTAGAAAAATACATATGAGAAATATTCAAGACATTAGAATGGGCAAGTTTTTTTCTGGAAAAGACCAAAAATTCATAGGAAACAAAAGCAAAAATTTATAAGTGATATTACATCAAATTACAAAGCTTTTGCAGAGCAAAGAAAACAATCAAAGAACTACATAGACAATCCAGAGGATGAGAGAAAATATTTGCAATGTATACTTCTAAAAGCAGGATTACTCAAAAAATATATAAGAAAATCCCAAAATTCAATTAAAAAATTAATAATAATAAACTCATTTAAAATTGGGTAATATACCAAAATAGACTTTTCTCAAAAAATGACATAAAAATAGACAATAGGCACATGAAAAAAAAAAGTTCAACATCATTAATTTTCAGGGAAATCCAAATCAAAAGCACAATAATATAACACATCATGTCAGTAAAAATGGTTAATATTGAAGAAGAGTAAAGATAATAAAATAAGCCCTACAAGGATGTAAAGAAAAGAAAACCTTTGCACAATTTTGGTCAGAATGGTTATTAGTACAATCACTAAAGAAATAAGTACAGAAATTCCTCAAAAAATTTAAAATAGAAAACTGCTTAATGTATCAATTCCAATGTTGAGTATATATCCAAAAGAATGAGAATCTGTATAATGAGGACACATCAGCATTTTCAAGTTGGTTAATTCTCTAAACATAAAGCTGATGATTTGATAAAGAAAAAGTAGTCCATATACAAAATGGAATGCTATTCATCCATAAAATGAATGATGTACTCTAAATTGTGACAACATGCATCCATGGAAATCATTTCCACTGCAAATCATTACACTGTTAAAGAAATCAGGCACAGAAAGATAACTACAAATGATCTTCCTATGTGGAATTTAAAAAAATTAATCTAATGGAATTTGAGAATACATTGGAAGTTGTCAGAGGTTGGGAATAGTGGTTGACAGGGAGAGATGGAGAAAAGCTGATCAAGTTATAATAAATTAAAGTTAGATATGAGCAAGGAGCTCTGAGGTACTATTATACATTAGGATGACTATAGATAAAAATTACATACTGTACATTTCAGTAGCTAGAAGAAGGGATTTTCAAAGTTTTTACCACAAAGAAATGATAAATATTTATGGAGCCCAATATGTTTAAATAGTATGCAACATATACATGTATTACATATTACATGATACCCCATTTTGTTTTTCTGTATCAGTTAAATGTTTTTAAAACTAAAAAACTGAATAAAATACACAAATCAAGATTAAAAGAATAAAATAAAATCATTAAGTGAAAAATTTTAAATTGCAGATTAGCTCTGATGAAAACATAGAACTACTTACGTGTACATATTACTATTCCTACTATATGTATTTCCACTTCTTTTTCTATCACTCACAGATTTTTATTGCAGTTCCTGAAAAAGACTTATTTCAGATAGTTTCATTAAGTGCAAAGTTCTGTGGTGCTATTTTGATCTCAGAACATATTCAAAGTTCACAACCACTTGTGCTGTAGGTAGCTTCACTATACTGCAGTCATTTAACTCACTCTTCTAACTCTGAATCTGAATTTTCATAGATGCTTGTCATACAGATTTAGAAAAAAACATAAATAAGAAAGAGTATAAAATAACTCAATTTCATCTGAGACTGTGAACAATGATAAAATGTGAGTTCAAATATATCAGTAACATTGCATGCATATGTTTATTTAATTATAGCTCTTATTCTACATACTATAGAATCAATAATTTCTTAATTTTAAAACAATTAAATTATGTGAAATAGGTGTATAATCATGTAGATGCTGATTTGTTTCAGAAAATGACATTTCAATTTGTTAAAATATTTGAATTCTATCTATCATACACCGTATTATCTTTAAAAGATAGAATGGGCAAATGAGGTGTAAAAAAATAGATCAAGTTTGAAGTATGAAGCTGCTATTCAAAAATTTTCAGCAGGGAGATTAAGTAAAAGAATCCCAAGATACTGCTCACCAGGGTGTTATATCTGATGTGATATGTTAAGAAAGGCATATCCTTTTTCTGCTATAATTTCCCAAAACTTGAAACCCTAGTCTAAGCATGGGGCAAATATCTCACAAACACAGATCAAAAGGCCTTCTCGAAAGTACCTGAGTACTTTAAATATGTTAAGTGCATGAAAAATGTGACAGTTTAGAAAAGATAAAATTGATATGAATATTAAAGGCAATGTAGTATCCTGGAACAAAGAATATAATTGGGAAGATTGATTTTATCCAAATAAAGTCTGTAGTTAGAGGTCCACATATAGTATTAAAGAGGTACTTTTCTATTTATGTGCTTATCCCTAACTTCAATGAAAAACTATTTATATACATACTTGCCATTAAAAAAAAAATCAGCACTACATGTGAAAGGGCTAAATCAAATACTCCTGTGATAAAGTGGTGTAATCTATTGGTCAAGTGGCAATATAGCCAAACACTTCATTGCAAAAGTTCTGTCTTTGAGGAATTATTTAAATTCCAAAGTATAGAAAAATAATCTTTCTAGTAATTTCATTGTCTTTCTGTAGAATGTGTAAGAAGTTATAAATGGGTTTTCTGCAAGAAATATCAAATAAGTTATGATCTATGACTATAAATCTTCTCTTTGTCTTCATGAAATAATGGCAATACACATTTCTTAATTCATAAATTGTTCTCAAACAACTGAATCTAGATTGTCATACTCAAAACCTACAAAAGCCAGAAAATTTAGTTTGAATTTATCCATGTGAGATATGACTTCAAGGAATTTAATAAATATTCAGAATTTTCACTGAAAGGTAAAAAAGGCATATATTTCACATCATCACTTGAAACACTATATACAAAAATGTATTAAACTTTCTATAGAAAAGAAAATATTGTCTTTAATGTTTAACATAAACACATAAATCAGACAGACTACTCTAACCATGGATATTAAAATGCAAATGATACTGCCTGATTGTTAAAATGATATTTCTATTTATTAGTAAAAATCTTACTGAAGCTATTTCTTAGAAGTCTACACATTGAAATTTAGAGAAGCAAGGGAAAATCATAATAATGGAAGAAAGTACCCAATAATTTCAATAAAATTTGAGAGTAAGTGAAAGAGATACCATAACCATACATAGATAAACATACATCTATTAATTTCAATCAAAACTTTGCTTATATTAAAAAATATGCAGGATAAACATTACTGCCTGGTTTATCATCTTCATTAAGAATTAATTAACAGAGAACATCACTTTCTTATATATAAAGGTCAAACTAAATTTAATTTTGAGCACAGAAGCTTCAAGATGTATTTAGCAAGTAATGATTATCAGCTTCTTTGACAAACATAAAAAATGTGCCCTGAATCTAAAAATATTATGTAGATATGACCAAAATGCTAATAATGGTAGAACAACAGGATTATATACACGCTCTTATTTTAAAAATCAACAGAAAATTATTCCACATGTTAGTAAAAACAAAGGGAATTTTTAGTATATTGGATTAAAAATCAAATAAAATTTGGTTTGCATGAAGGCTAGTCAAGCATTCAGTAAAAATTCTATCCAAAATATAATAATGACAAAATCATAGTGCTAGTAGTATATTAGCATAATATTAAACATTTACCATGTCCAAATGATAGTACTAAATTCTTCACTTGCATTAATTCATTAAATTCTCATCACATGTGGAAGACCACCTACTGCTTATGCCCAAAGCAGGTGGTAAGAAGTGCAGGCTGGCAGAGTTACCCTGTAATTGACTTATTTTAAGAAATGAATCTGACCAAAGTATATGAGATAACACACAGCCGAGGTCAGAATGACTCTGACACAAATTTTGTTCCCAGCCTAATACAAGAATGCTTTGTCTCTTCTTTTATAAGCCTTGCCTGCATTGGCAATGTGTCCCTAGCAACCACATGTGCCCCCTCACACAAACCTAACAGTGATAGTGTCCTTAATGAATATTAATGGACTTGGCTGTTCAGGGCCTTTACTTGCTCAAGCATTGGCCATCCTGGCTTCCCATTTCTCTCTTTAATTCTATCTCTAAGTCTTTCCTCTCACCATGCATCATACCATCAAGCAGATTGGGACCCATTGCATGGGTCTCCAATGATCACACTATGAGAGAATTGCTTTTGCTATTTATATTTGACAAACAAAAAGGAAAAATAAAGAGCTTTTCAATGAGTCTTAGCTAAAGACAAAAGTGAGTAGTTATAATTAGAATGCAAAAGCAAGGAAATGATTTTAGAACAACTCAGTTGCTAACATATAGGAAGAAGGCATTTAAAATTGTCCAAGTTTTAATAGCATGAATCTTTAATAAATATGGAATGGCAAAAATTTTCCTAATCAATTGCAGTTTTAGAATTTCTTGGATATATCTAAAAGTCAACATTGTTTTAATACTTCTGTAAATATATATTTAGACAACTTTTAAGCATAGAGCATTAAATATTGCTTCTCAAAGGGTGGTTAAAAGATGGTTTAACAGCAGGCAGAAAAATGTGCCCTCCATGTAAACGTGCATGAGTTTTAATTCCTGAAATGTCTGAATATGATGTCACATGACAAGGGTAAATTAAGATTATGAATGGAAGTATGGAACTAAGGTTGATAATGAGATGATTTTAAGAAAAGTAGGTTATCTTCCATTGTCTCATTGGGACTAATATAGTCACAAAAGACCTTATATCATGAAGAAAAATGAAAGAAAAATAGATGCAAAAGAATGTAGATAGATTCTAATGTTTTCATCACAAATTTGATGAAAGACCTCAAGGGAAGAGCTGAAACTGTTCAAATTCTTAGAGAAAAAGACCTTGTAGTAGCCAGTTATTACTTGTTATGAAAATTAAAGCATGAACAACTCAATTAAAAATAGGTGAGTCTCTCTGCCAAACAGAAAGCAGAAGATCGAGAAGATCATCCACCCAGACCAAATAGGATTCATCCCAGGAATGTCGGGATGGTTCAAATGAATCAATGCAATACACTATATTAACAGACCCAAGGACAAAAACCATATGATAAACTCAATAGATGCAGAAAAGGCATTAAACAAAATCCAAAACTCATTCATAATAAAAAAAAAACCTACAGAAAATTGGAAGAGATGGTCTTTATCTCAACCAGATAAAAGCCCTCTATGAAAAACAAACAGCAAACATTATACAAAATGGTCAAAAACTGAAATCCTTCATGCTAAAATCAGGAACAAGACAAAGATGTCGACTATCTGTTGGGAGCAATGCTACATAATTTTAGGGTAAAATCATTTAGTTAGCCTAGTTCTCTTGCCTACAGCCCAGCTATGGAATTCCGAGACATAACTCCATTGTGACCTCCGGTCACAACTGAGACCTCAATGATCCAGTGATGCTGTGATTCTCCAGGACAAGAAACATCCTGGGAGCTGAGAACATCCTGGAAGGAACAAACATCTACTCAGTTCCTCCTTGTTCTTGGACTGTTACATCTTATTTACGCAGGGTGTACTAAACTCTCTGCAAGTCATTTTTACATTTGTTTCTCCTGATGTACTGAACTCTCTGCAAGTCATTTGTTGCATTTGTTTCTCCTAATGTACTGAGTACTGAATAAAAGTTGCGGTAAGCTGGGGGCTTTCGCCTTTGCTGCCCAGAGCAGCACTGATCAGACCCAAAGCTCAGCTTCTTCTCAGTCTCATTTTTCTACCTTTCCTATAATTCGCCTTGGGCTACCATGGCTCACAGGAGACTAGGACTTACTGCAGAGGTTCTAGTAATGTCCCCTTTCCCTGTTCCTTACAACTATCACTATTCATTTTCAATACAGTACTGGAAACAATAGCCACAGAAATCACACAAGAGAAGGAAATAAAAAGAATAACAATAGGAAACATAGAAGTCCAATTGTCATTATTTGCTGATGACATGATACTCTATAAAGAAGATCGCAAGATCTCCACCAAAAGTTTTCTACACATAATAACAAACTCAGTAGAGTAGCTGGATACATGGTTAACACACAAAAATCAATAGCCTTTCTGTACACAAACAACAAACTCATAGAAAGAGAAACTGGAGAAACAACTCTCTTAACAGTAGGATTCAAAAATATGAAATATATAGAAATCAACCTATTGAAAGAAATCAAAGACCTCTACTCTGAAAACCAAAGCACTCTGAAAAAAGAGATTGAAGAGGATATCACAAAATGGAATGACATCCCCTGCTCCTACATAGGAAGAACCAATATATTGAAAATGGCCATACTTCCAAAACTGCTATATAGATTCAATGCAATCCCAATTGACATCCCCAGGGCATATTTCATAGAGCTTGAGAAAACAACCAAAAAATGCATTTGGAACAAGAAGAGACCTAGAATTCCCAAAGCAAACCACCCTCACTAGAGGAAAGATAGGCTCTTTAATAAATGCTGCTGAAAAAATTTGAGTTTCAACTTGCCAAAGATTAAAATTGGCCTTATATCTCTCACCATGCACTAAAATAAAATTTAAATGGATTAAAAATTAAAATATTAAAACAGAAATGCTAAATGGGCTAGACGAGAGGTTAGGTAGAACTTTTGAAGACAATGGCATAGGAAAAGATATGAACAGCACCTCAGTCGCAGGTGAACTAGCACAAAGAATCAACAACTGGGATTTAATCTTATTAAAAAGCTTCTGCACAGCAAGAGAAACCACCAACAGCATAAAGAGACAATGCACAATGTGGGAAAAAATTTTTACCGGTTGTTCCTTAAAGGACTACTATCTAGAATATATAAAGAACTTAAAAAATCAGACTTCCAAAATTTAAAGACTCAATTCAAAAATGAATGAACATATGAAATGAACAGACATTTCTCAGACAACAAGTAGAAATAGCAAATAAACATATGAAAAAATATTCAACATCTCTGGTCATTCATGAGATGGAAATGAAAATAGCATGGAGATTCTACTCCACTCCAGAAAGAATGATTGCTATCAAGAAACTATGTCCATAGTGAAACACATGAATAATAACTCTAGCACAGACACAGATAAAAATAATAGTGAAGCTGAGGAACATGAAGTAATCCCAGCATAGGAAACAAATGGAATATGTAAAAAATGCAAACAGATATCCAGGAGATTAAATACTCCTTTGAAAGTTTATGCAGCAGAATGAGTTAATGTAAGAACAGAATATCAGATATAGAAGACAGGATTGCAATTAGTGACCAGGAAAATAAAAATTTCTAAAAATAGTAAGGGACCACAAAAAATAAATCAGCACCTGCTAGAGGAAGCAAAGAAGAATGATATATGACTGATCAGAATCAATGAAGAAACAGGAGAAAGTCCAAATGACAGTAGAAAAACTGTTCACAGAAGTAATGGCAGAAAACTTCTTAAGCAGGGGAAAAGAACTTGACATACAGATGAATGAAGCATAAAGGAGTCCAACTAGCTGTGATAAAAAAAATATCTACACCTACTCATTTATTTGTCAAGATTCCAGAAACTCAACAGAAGAACAAAGTACTACAAGCAGTTAGAGAAAAGAAACAAATCACTTACAAAGGAAAGCCCATCAGAATCAGAGTACACTTCTCAACACAAACCTTAAAGCCAAGAAGAGCCTGGAGTGAAGGATTTCAAGCCCTAAAAAAAAGCCCCAACCCAGATTGATGTAGCTGCAAAACTTTCTTTCAAAAATGATATAAAAATAAGATACTTTCATAACAAAGAACACTTGAGGAACTACATGAATACCAAATCACTATTCAAAAAAATTATAAACAATATCCTAGGAAAAGACAATGAGAATCACAACCCCAGGAAGCCCAGCAAAATGAATCCATCTGGCAAGAAAAATAATTAAATGTAAATGTGGAGAATCCAACAAAAGGAAAATATAATGACAAGGATAAATCAATATATATTAGTTATAACTGTCAATGTTAATGGTCTCAATTCATCAATCAAAAGAAATAGACTGGCAGAATTGGTTGAGAAGCAAGATCCAACAATATACTTCATACAAGAATACACCTAATTAAAAAGAAACTCATAGCCTGAAAGTTAGAGGGTGGAAAACAATACTCCATGTGACAAGAACACAAGAAAAAGCAGGAATAGAAATCCTATTTGCAGATGAAATGAATTTCAAATCAAAACCAACAAAGATAGACAAAGAAGGCTACTACATCCTTGTAAAGGGAACAATTCAAGAGTAAGGGCTGAAAACCACAAATATATATGCACTGAATACTATTGCACTGAACTATATAAAACAAATATTAATTGACATGAAAAATCAAATAAGCACTGATACAACAGAGGTGAGGGACCTTAATACCTCACTGTCACAAATAGATCAACTAGACAAAAAATAAACAATGAAATACCAGAACTCAACCAAACTCTTGAACAAATGGAGTTAAAATATGTTTACAGAATGTTTCACCCTACAAAACCAGAATACACATTTTTTGTAGCTGCACACATGTCTTTCCTTTTCCAAAATAGACCATGTACTAGCTCATAGAACATGTTTAAGTAAGTGGAAAGGAACTGAAGTTATCCCCTGTATATTATGAGATCATAGTGAGATGAAATGGGAGATCAATAGCAAAAGAAACCACAAGAATTTCATAAACACATGTAAATTAAACAACACACTTCTAAATAAACAATGGGTCACAGAGCTAATTAAAGAAGAAATCACAGAGTTTCTACAATTAAATGACAATGTCAATACAACACATTGAATCCTATGAAACACAATGAAAGCAATCTTTTGAGGGAATTTCAAAGCAGTAAATAGTCATATTATCAAAATAGAGTGAGCTAAAATAAATAACCTAATGCTGAATCTCAAGCTTCTAGAAAAAGAAGAGCAGGACAAACTCAAAGCTCATAGAAGGGAGAAAAAAATAAAGATCAGAACCAAAATTAGTGCAATGGAGACTAAGAAAATGATATCAAAAATCATTGAAGCAAAGAGTTGGTTCTTTGAAAGAATAAACAAAATGATAAACCCTTAGCCAACTTTATCAAAAAAGGAAAGAATAGGCCCAAATCTATGCAATCAGAAATGAAAATGGTGAAATTACAAAGGACCCAGAGGATCATCAATACCTACTTTGAGAACCTATATGCCAATAAGATGGAAAACACAGACAAAATGGACAGATTTTTAGATACATCTGAATTGCCAAAGTTGAGCGAAGAAGATCAACAAATTCTAACCAACACAATATTAGTCAACAAAATTGAAGGTGTAATACAAACTTACCAACAAGCTGAGGATTTAGCTCAGTGGTTTAGCCAGCTGCTGCTCAAGTGCAAGGACCCGAATTCAATCCCTGGTACAAAAATAAATAAATAAATAAATAAATAAATAAATAAATAAATAAAATAACTTACCAAAGAAAAAAATGCCCCAGTCTTGATGGCTTCACTCCTGAATTCTAGAATACATCTAGAGAAGAACGGTTGCCACTACTGTTTAAGCTATCCAATAAAATTGAAAGGAAACCAATACTTCCAAATTCATTCCTGGAAGCAAGCATCACCTTGGTCCCAAAAGAAGAGAAAGATCCAACCGAAAAAGAGAAATATAGGCCAATCTCTCCAGTGAACATAGATTTAAAAATTCCCAATAAGATACTGGCAGAGTACAGAAGATCTTCAAGAAGATCATACACCCTGACCAAGTGGGATTCATCCCAGGAATGCAGGGATGGTTCAACGTACACAAATCAATAAATGTAATACATTATATTAAAAGAGCCAAAGACAAATGATCATCTATACAGATGCAGAAAAAGCGTTTGACAAAAGTCAACACCCAATCATGATAAAGACCTTAGAGAAAAGTGGAATAGCCAGTTTCTACCTCAATCTGATAAAAGCCAACTATGAAAAATCAACAGCCAATATCATACTAAATAGTGAAAAACTGAAATCCTTCAAGCTAAAATCAGGAATAACGAAGTTCATTATCACCATTTCTATTCAATATAGTTTTGTAAGCATTAGCCACAGCAATTAGACAAGAAAAACATAAAACATAAAAAACATAAAGCAATTAGACAAGAAAAACATAAAATTAGACAAAAAAAACATAAAATAGGAAATGAAGTTAAACTGTCATTATTCTAGATGACATGATATTCTATATAGAAGTCTCCAAGAACTGTACCAGAAGTCTTCTAAACTTAATAACCAAATTCAGTAGAATAGCTGTATACAAGGTCAACACACAAAAATCAATAGCCTTCCTGTACACAAAAATTTATGTGGAACAAGAAGGGACCTATAAAAGCAAGTAATTCTAGGCAACAAAGACAAGGTAGGGGGTATCACAATCCCCAACCTGAAACTGTACTACAAAACCATTGTGATAAAACCAGCATGATTCTGACAAAGAAATAGAATCAAGGATCAGTAGAACAGATTAGAAGATGCAGAAACAACTCCCGACACATTCTGCCACCTCATTTTTGACAAAGGTGCCAAACACCCACTGGGGGAAAGATAGCCTCTCTAATAAATGGTGTTAGAAAAATAGGTTTTCACCTTGGCAAAGATTAAAACTAGAACTATAGATGTCATCATGCACTAGACTAAAATTGAAATGGATTAATCTAAATATTAAAACAGAAACACTAAACCATCTGGAAGAGAGGTTAGGAAGAACTCTTGAAGAATTTGGCATAGGAAAAAAGTTCATGGAGGAAACCTCAGTTGCACGAGAACTAGCACAAAGAATCAAGAAGTAGGATCTCATCTTATTAAAAGGTTCTGCACAGCAAAAGAAACCACCAACAGCATGAAGAGACAACCCACAATATGGCAAAAAATTTTACCTGCTGTTTTTCAGATAAAAGTCTACTATCTAGAATATATAAAGAACTTTAAAAACTCACACTTCCCAAATTTAAAGACCCAAAGCAAAAATGGGCATCTGATATAAAAAGACTCTTCTCAGAGAAAGAAATAGAAACAAAAAAATAAATATATGAAATATGTTCATCATCACTGGTCATTTGTGAAATGCAAATTAAAACAATCCTGAGATTCCATCTCATTCCAGAAAACATGGCTGCTATCAAGAAATCAACCAATAACAAATGTTGGCTGGGTTTTGGGGAAAAAGGAACCCTTCTTCACTGTTGGTGAGAGTGTAGACTGGTGCAACCACTGTGGAAATCAATATGGAGATTCCTCAAAGAACTAGGATCAGAGGTCCCATTTGATCCACCTGTTCCACTGGTGAGTATCTTCACAAAAGAATTAAAAGAATCATACCACAGCAATATATGTGCACCTATGTTCATAGCAGCACGTTTTGTAATACCTACAACTTTGAAACAGCCCAATTGCCCATCAACTGGAGACTGGATAAAGAAAATGTGGTTTTTTCATAAAAGGAAGTACTACTCAGCCATAAAGAAGGAGAAACTAGAGGCATTTATAGCTAAATGGATGCACTTAGAGGTCATACTCTTAAGTGACATAAATAGGGCACACATTTGTAAATACCAAATGGTTTCTATGGTGTGAGAAACTGAAAGTGTAAATGAGGGACAAAATGTATAATAGATACTGTGAAATGGGAAGAAAAGTTCCAATAAGGAGGGGAAAGTAATAGAGATGGGGGAAATCAAAGAAGGTAAAGGAACAAATATGAGAAAAGAAAAAAATGAAAACAAAGTCTTTGTAAATATGGATTGGTGGAGGGTTTCAAAGGATGGCAGGGGAATGGGGAAAAAATAAGAACCAAGATGTATTTTGTAAAGGTACAAATTCCTAGTAATGAATGTCAGGAAATTCTATACCTAAAATGTACCAATAAATTTAATGAATTAAAAAAAGAAGTCTGTAAAGAAAGTAAATATTCATTGTGTAGAAAGATAAATTATATGAAGATCATATACCTTATGGGAACTAATGCATAAAATATGCAAAGAATTTTCATAAATCAAAAAAACCTTCCAAATACAAATAACCAAACTGCTTAAATATGCATTTCTAAAGAATATATACCTATATATTATCTATCTAGCATCTATCATCAATCAAAAGCCAAAAACCCATAAGCACATATGACGTTCTCAGCATCCTTAATTGGAGTAACCTAAATGAAAGCCATAATCAATGAAATTAACACTTTAAACTTTAGAATGGCTACAATTAAAAGGAGAGTTATGAACAAGTGTTGTTGAAGATATACAGAAATTGAGGTCCTCATAGAGTGCTAATGAAAAATGAAATGAAAAATGGTGTAATCACTTGGAAAAGCAAGTTGGTGATTCCTCAAAGGAAAAAAGTGTATCAGTTTCTTTCTCATCACTGAGACAAAATACTTCATATCCACAATTTAAAAAAATAAATTTATTTTGACTCAAAGTTTTTAGATGATTCAATCCATAGTTGGCTGGCTCCAAGGCAGGAAGGGCATGGAAGAAGGAACTTGTAGAGAATAGTTTTTCACCCCATGGCAACCAGGAAGAGAGAGAGAGAGGAAGAACAAAAACAAGGAGAACAAGAAGAAGGAGAGGGGAGTAGGGGAGTAGAGGGGATAAAGGGGAAGAGGGAGAGAGGAGAAGAGAAGTGAGGAGAGGAGAGGAGAGGAGAGGAGAGAAGAGATCCATGGACAAGAATATGCTTTCTGGTCATGCCCACAGTGACACACTTGCAACCAGGATGCCCCTCCTAAGAAGCAAGTCAACTATAGCACTCCCATGAACAAATTGTCTTAAAAAATGAGTCTCTTGGAGACGATTTAAGATATAAATACTAACCATTAAACATGCTGTTAAAATAGTGTCCAAAAATTCTGTTCTTAAGCCCACACTCAAAAGAATTAAAAATGTATATATACATACAAAAACCTTGCACTTGCATATTCATAGCACTATTATTTATAGACACCAAATGTCTATCAACTGATGTATGAATGAACAAAATGCAGTATAACAGGCTCCCAGCCCAGAGGAAAGGACTTTTGGGCCACCATCTGTCCCACAATTCCTGGCACAGAGGAAAGGGCTTTTGGGCCACCATCTGTCCCGCTGCTCCTGGCACAGAGGTAGGGGCTTCTGATCAGCCGTCCCACTGCTCCTGGTCCAGATGAAGGGGCTTCCCGGCCACCACCCCTCCCACTGCTCCCAGCCCAGAGAAAAGGGCTTTTGGGCAGCCTTCTTTCCCACCACTTCCAGCCCAGAGGAAGGGGCTTTGGGGCCACCATACCTGGAGCTGCTCCCAGCACCTGTCGCACCTCTCACAGCTCAGAGGAAGTAAGCCACACAGGCACAAAGAGCACCCCCACTGCCCACCCAATCAAAATGAGAAAACATGCAAATAAGTCTCAAAACCAGACTCCCAGATCACCTACAGCAGCCCCAAAGGGAAATAAGATGGAACACTCTGATATTCAATCACCTGGACCCAATGAACTGGCAATAAAAGGGGATCTAGAAAAACATGAAATCAAAAATAATTTCTCAAACAACAAGAGAAATTGTGCTCCTAGTGCAAGACATGATTAATAAATCTAGAGAGGAGCTGAAGAACATGATGGAATCCCAACATAGGAAACAAATGGAATCCATAAAACAGATGCAAATAGATTTCAAGGAGATTAAAAACTCCATTGAAAGTCTACACAGCAGAATGAGCCAATCTGAGGACAGCATTTCAGATATAGAAGATAAGATTGCAATTAATGACCAGGAGAAGAAAAATTGCTTCAAAATTATAAGGGAACACAAGAAATCAATCCAGCAGCTGCTAGATGATGCAAAGAAGAATAACAACAGGCTGATTGGAGTCAATGAAGAAAGAGGAGAGAGTGCACACGACATAAAAAACTCTTCACAGAAGTAATGGCAGAAAACTTCTCAAGGAGGGGAAAAGAACTTGACATACAGAAAAGTCAGGCATATAGGACTCCAAATAGACTTGATCAAAAAAAAATCTACCCATAGGCATATAATTGTTAAGATTCCAGAAACACAACAGAAAAATAAAGTTCTACAAGCAGTTAGAGAAAAGAAACAAATCACATAAAAAGGAAAGCCCATCAGAATCACAGCAGACTTCTCAACACAAACCATCAAGGCAAGAAGAACTTGGAGTGACATATTCCAAGCCAGAAAAGAAAACAGCCTCCAACTCAGATCGAGGTACCCTGCAAAACTATCTTTCAAAATTGATGGAGAAATAAGAGACTTTCATGACAAAGAGCACCTTAGGAACTTCATGAATACCAAACCAGCACTACAAAAAATTGTACACAATATCCTAGGAACAGACATTGAGGATCACAACCACAGGAAGCAAAGCAGAATGAACCCATCTTGCACTTCAAGAAATTAAATGTAAAAGGGGAGAACCCACCAAAAAGAAAAAGTCATGGCAATGACAAGTCAATATGTTTCAGTTATAACCATCAATGTTAATGGTCTCAATTTACCAATCAAAAGAAATAGACTGGCAGAATGGGTCAACAAGCAAAATCCAATAATATGCTGCATACAAGAAACACACTTAATTCAAAATAAAACTCATAGACTCAAAGTTAAAGGGTTGAAAACAATACTCCATGTGACAGGAACCCCAAAAACAGCAGGAGTAGCTATCCTCTTGGCAGATCAAGTAGACTTCAAACCCACACTGATTTAGAGAGATGAAGAAGGACACTACATCCTTGTAAAGGGAAGAATCCAAGCGGAAGAGATGACAATCATAAATATCTATGCACCAAACACTAGTGCACCCAACTATGTATAACAAATACTAACGGACATGAAAAGTCATATAGGCACTAATAAATTGTAGTGGGGGACCTCAACATCCCAGTGTCACAAATAGATAGATCAACTAGACAAAAAATAAGTAATGAAATACTAGAAGTCAATCGAACTCTTGAAAAAATGAACATAATAGATGTTTACAGAGTCTTCCACCCACAAAAACAGAATACACATTCTTCTCAGCTGCACATGGGTCATTCTCCAAAATAGACCACATACTCACACATAGAACATGTTTAAGTAAGTGCAAAGGAATTGAAGCTATCCCCTATATATTATCAGAACATAGTGTGATGAAATTGGAGATCCATAGCAAAAGATACTCAAAAAATTTCATAAACAAGTGGAAATTAAAAAACATACTTCTGAATAACCAATGGGTCACAGAGAGAATTGAAGAAGAAATCGGGCAGTTACTTCAATTAAATGACAATGCCAATACAACATATTGGAATCTATGGGACACAATGAAAGCAGTCTTACGAGGGAAATTCATAGCAGTGAATATGCATATTAGGAAAACATAATGAGCCCAATTAAACAACCTGATGCTGAACCTCAAGCTTCTAGAAAAAGAAGAGCAGGACAACCCCAAAGCTCATACAAGGGAGGAAATTATAAAGATCAGAGGAGAAATCAATGCAATAGAGACTAAGAGAATGATACAAAAAATCAATGAAGGCAAGAGTTGGTTCTTCGAAAGAATCAACAAAATTGCCAAACCCTTAGCCAACCTTATCAGAAAAAGGAAAGAAAAGGCCCAAATCCATGCAATTAGGAATGAAAAGGGTGAAGTTGCAACAGACCCAGCAGAAATCCAGATGATCATCAATACCTACTTCCAAAACCTATACCCCAGTAAAATGGAAAACACAAAAGAAATGGACAGATTCCTCGATACATATGAATTACCAAAGTTGAACGAAGAAGACCTAAAAATTCTAAACAACCCAATATCAACCAATGAAATTGAAAACATAATTAAAAACTTATCAACTAAGAAAAGCCTGGGCCCTGATGGCTTCACTGCTGAATTCTACAAGATATTTAGAGAGGAACTGCTGCCACTACTGTTTAAACTCTTCAGTGAAATTGAAAGGGAAGAAATGCTCCCAAATTCATTCTTGGAAGCAAGCATCACCTTGATCCCCAAAACAGAGAAAGACCCAACCGAAAAGGAGAACTATAGGCCAATCTCACTAATGAACATAGATGCAAAAATCCTTAATAAGATGCTGGCAAATAGAATGCAGAAGATCATCAAGAAGATCTTACACCCTGATCAAGTGGGATTCATCCCAGGGATGCAAGGATATTTCAACATATGCCAATCAGTCGATGTAATACATGATATCAATAGAGCTAAAGTAAAAAACCATATGATTATCTCCATAGAAGCAGGAAAAGCATTGGACAAAATCCAAGATGCATTTATGATAAAAACCCTACAAAACAATGGAATAGATGGTCTCTATCTCCCACTGATAAAAGCCATCTATGAAAAACCAACAGCCAATATCATGCTAAATGGTCAAAAACTGAAATCCTTCACACTCAAATCAGGAACAAGACAAGGATGTTCACTATCACCACCCTTGTTCAATAGAATTTTTGGAAACATTAGCCATGGCAATTAGACAAGAGAAAGAAACAAAAGGAGCAAAGATAGGAAATGAAGAAGTCAAATTGTCATTATTTGCAGACGACATGCTACTGTATATAGAATACCCTAAGAACTCCACCAAAAGTCTTCCAGACTTAATAACCAAATTCAGTCAAGTAGCTGGTTACAAGGTCAACACACAAAAATCAATAGCTTTCCTCTACACAAATGACAGACTCATTGAAAGAGAAATAGGGCAAACAATTCCTTTCACAATAGCATTGAAACAACTGAAATAAGTAGGAATCAATGAAAGAAATCAAAGACCTCTTCTCTGAAAACTATAGCACTCTGAAAAGAGAGACTGAAGATGATACCCAAAAATGGAAAGACATCCCCTACTCCTGGGTGGGAAGGATCAATATAGTGAAAATGGCCATATTTCCAAAACTGCTGTAGAGATTCAATGCAATTCCAATTGAGATGCCAGCAGCATACTTCATGGACCTTGAGAAAACAATATAAAAATTCATTTGGAACAAGAAGAGACCCAGAATAGCAAAGGTAATTCTAGGTAACAGAGACATGGCAGGGGGTATTACAAACCCCAACCTGCAACTATACTACAAAGCTATGGTGACAAAAGCAACATGGTACTGGAAAAGAAACAGACCTGTTGACAAGTGGAACAGATTAGAAGATCCAGAAACAATGCCAGACACACTCAGCCATCTCATCTTCAATAAAGGAGCCAAACACCCTCACTGGAGGAAAGATAGCCTCTTTAATAAATGGTGCTGGAAAGATTGGGTTTCAACTGGCCAAAGATTAAAACTACACCTATATCTCTCACCATGCACTAAACTAAAATCAAAATGGATTAAAGATCTAAATATTAAAATAGAAACTCAACCAGTTGGAACAGAGGTTAGGTAGAACTCTTGAAGACATTGATGTAGGAAAAGATTTTATGAACAAATCCTCAGTTGCCCGTGAACTAGCACAAACAATCAACAAGTGGGACCTCTTCTTATTAAAAAGCTTCTGCTCAGCAAGAGAACCCACCAGCAGTGTGAAGAGATAACCCACAATATGGGAAAAAAATCTTCACCTGCTTTTCCTCAGACAAAGGTCTACTATGTCAAATCTATAAAGAACTTAAAAAGATCAGACCTCCCAAATTTAAAGATCCAATCCAAAAATGGGCATCTGAAATGAACAGACATTTCTCAGACAAAGAAGTAGAAATAGCAAATAAATACATGAAAAAATGTTCAATATCACTGGTCATTCGGGAGATACAAATGAAAACAATGCTGAGATTCCACCTCACTCCAGAAAGAATGGCTGCTATCATGAAATCAACCAATAACAAATGCTGGTGGGGCTGTGGGGAAAGAGGGACCCTGCTCCACTGCTGGTGGGAGTGTAGACTGGTGCAACCACTGTGGAAAGCAGTATGGAGATACTTCACAGAACTAGGTCTGGAAGTCCCATTTGACCCCACTATTCCCATGCTGGGGATCTTCCCCAAAGAATTAAAAGAATCATACCATAGTGATATATGTGCACCCATGTTCATAGCAGCATAATTTGTGATAGCTAAAACTTGGAAACAGCCTAAATGCCCATCAACTGGATAAAGAAAATGTGTTTTTTTTTATAAAATGGAGTACTACTCAGCCATAAAAAATGAGAAATTAGAGACATTTATAGCTAAGTGGATGCACATTGAGGTGATACTCTGAAGTTAAATAATTAGGACACACATGTATAAATACCGAATAGTTTCTCTGATGTGAGACACTGAAAGTGTAAATAAGGACTAAAATATATAATAGATAATGTGAAATAGGAAGAAAAGGGGCAAAGGGGAAGGAAGTGGGAGGGGTAGTGGAAAGGAAAGAAGGGAATGTAATTAATATGAGAAAGTGGAAAAATAGGAACAAAATCTTTGTAATTAGCGAGCAATTGAGGGGTTGAAGAGAGGGCTGGGCAAGGCCGAAAAATAAGAACCAAGAGAGATTATGTAAAGTTGAAATTTCCAATGATGGATGTCATTATATTGTATACCTAAAATGTACCAATGATTAGAATGAATAATCAATAATGCAAAATAGGAAGATAAGGTCCAAAGGGGTAGGGGTAGGGGTAGTGGGAGGGGCAGGGGAAAGGAAAGAAGGGAAAGGAAAAATGCTGAGAAATGGAAAAAATGGAAAGAAAGTCTTTGTAAATAGGGAAGGGTGGAGGGGATGAAGGGAGGGCTACTAATGAGGAAAAAATAAGAATCAAGATGCATCATGTAAAGGTACAAGTTCCCAATGCAAAATGTAATTCTGTTGTATACTTAAAATGGACCAGTATAGGAATTTAAGGAAAAAAAAAGTAGTATAATACAAAAATGTATGTGAAGATTGCACAAATTTGTGAATATGTAAAAAAAACGGTAAATTTTATACATTAAATGAGTGTTTAGTGAGGAATTATATTTCAATAACACACAAAATCAAACTATTAGAGTAATTATTCTACATATATTTCCAGAAAGAAAATGTTTTCTAGAGGTAAACACATAAAAGAAACAACTCACACTACAAATAGTTTCCAGAGCTATGCAACAAATCCTTAGAAAATTGAATTTGTTGATTAATTAGTAAAAAAAGATTTTGCAATATTTAATAGAAGGTTTTACCTAGTATTATTAATTAATTCACTTAACTGGACAATAATTTTTAATTAAACCTTGGAAACAAGCAATGTTTCATGGTGCAATGCCGATTATGAATTATTGTTAGTATGTAAGGAAAATATTATTATAATATCATCATAGATAAAGTGGAAATCTTGTGTTCTTCTATGAAAACTTAAGAGAATATATAGAATAAGTAAAACCCAAGAAGTATTTTTTCTTCATGGC
Organism: Heterocephalus glaber; assembly: GCF_053883595.1. Taxonomy (NCBI): domain Eukaryota; kingdom Metazoa; phylum Chordata; class Mammalia; order Rodentia; family Bathyergidae; genus Heterocephalus; species Heterocephalus glaber. Next base: position 16,374,823 of record NW_028258384.1, on the reverse strand, counting down.
CGTACTGTATTTTTGAATCACTAACTATAGAAAATACTAAGTTTAGGACAGTCAAAATACTAACCCAAAAAAGTAAGTAGGAACAGTTATTGATGATTAAAGAAAGTAAATGCTTTTATATTTTAAAAATTAGGTTATCAATTAAGCAGTTCCATTACTTGACTGAAATAATCCCGATGGCTTAGATGCCCCAAAATGAGGAAAACTCTATGTTAGAGTATGTATAATAAAAAAGTAATTAGTTGTAGCCTGTTAAATAGAATTGAAATATTATTTTCCTTGAGTTACACTTCTTTTTTATCTTTTTAACTTAATATTCAATCTTATTACAGGCATGCATTATCAAAGTGTCCCACTCTATCTGGCTCTTGGTACTATACCGGTTACCTTTGAAATTTCTGAAAGAATGCTGAAAAATACAATTTTGCTATAAATCCCGTGCATGATTTACCTTTATATTATGCTATAATATATTTTAAAATATAGTCATAATAAAATAGTCATACTATATATCTAAACTTCATAGGTAGGATATTGTGAAGCATTACTGTTACGTTTTAAGTTTGCTCTTCATGAGTAAACACCTACATCTTACAACCTCTTTTAACTATGCGTTTACTATGAATTTTCTTTCCTGCCTGTCATCCATTGCCAATGAGGGGAGAAGTTAGAGGATGAAGAATAGGAGCTTATTGTATCACCTGTCATGTAGATGGTGCTAAATGAACAGTATTAAATAAGAAGTTGTGAAAAGAAAGAATGATGTAAAGACAAGAGACAAGACAAAAAGTCAGGACCGTGTGAAACTGCTAAGAAACTGTTAACACTTAAGGTACATTAACTATAAGAGAATAAATGGGTATATCCATAAATACAAAAAATCTAATAAAAGATTGTCTGAAGAACTAATACAACCATCTACTAGTAGAAAAATAACCTACTATTTGAAAGTGTTTTACTTCATCTGTTGATACTTTGAAATGTGAAAAATGAGTAGAGATTTACACTTATTTGTTGAAAGTTGGACATTTTTAATATTTTTATAACTAGCCAAAGAATGAAAAGGTAACTATTGCTTAATTCAGCATATCCTTATTTTTAAGTCATCTTCTTTCAAAACCTTTATCTAAATTAATGACAAGAATCATGCTATAATTAAAAATTTAGTTAAATCTATAAAAGTTGCAGTAATTTCTATTGGGGAAAAATAAAAACTAATTCTAGTAACTCAAAGTCATTAAATATTTTGTTAGATTTTTCCCTGGAATAGTTTATCATTAATTATAAGATACTGAAATAAAATTATATATGTTATTAGTTATTTACTTTTATGATACTTTAAAATACTTTAAAAATACATGTTTGCTGTAACTACAGATTACAATCATCTTGGGAGTAGGTACATGTATGTAATACAGCTTGTTTTTTTTATCAAATCTTTTTCCCCTTCCCTCTTGCCTCCCTCTCTCCTCTAAGGTCCCTATACCTGTTTTCATCCTTGTTGATATTATTAATTTTATCTGATGTTTATGATATACAATGTTTACATTCATTGAAGTTATTAGGTTCCTGTACATAGCATATCTTTATATTCGATATTTTCCCTTCTCCCTCTCTTTCTTACCCATGTTGTCTTGGACCATTTTCATTTGTAAGATATGTGTTCCCTTGTCTCTTTCTATCTAGCCTTTATTGTGCTTTTTGTATTTTGCCTTACTCAAATGAGAGATATTATACTGTGTTTAAGCTTGTGAATCTGACTTATTTCACTCAACAGTATTTATACCGGATGCATCCATTCTATGTCTCAATTTTGTCCCTTTTAGCTGAGTAACATTCCATTAAGTAGAGCTATCACATTTTCTTCATGAAATCATTTGTTCATGGATATGCAGGTTGCCTCCATGATTTATCTATTATGGATTATATGGCTATAAATATTGATATGCATGTATCACTGTAGTATGATGTCTTTAGCTCTTTGAGAGATAGCTAGAGAGGGTATAGCTGGGTCATATAGAATTTATAGTTTCAGTTCTTTGAGCAATTTCCATACTGATTTTTTTTACTGGTTGGACTAGTTTACATTCCCAACAACAATGTATCAGGGTACCTTTTTCATTACAACCATGCCAGCATTTATCATTTTTTGATCTGATGATTGCCATTCTTTCAGATGTAAAATGGAAATCTTAGCTTTCTTTTAATTTGCATTTTCCTAATGGCAATTTACATTTCCATTTCACTTGCCAATTTCTTGATTGGGTCTTTTAGATGATCTAATTTTTTTAGTTCTTTATATATTCTGGATATAGTCTTCTGTCTGAGAAAAAGCTGGCAAATTTTTTTCTCATCTTGTAGGGTGCCTTTTCACTCCACTAAATTATTCCTTTCTGTGAGAAGCTTTTTAATTTGTTGTTATTTCATTTGTGGATTCATGCTGTTATTTCCTATATAATTGTGGTTCTGTTTAGGAAATACTTTCCCATATCTAATCCTATGCCTTTAAGTATTTTACCTATTTTATCTTCCAGTATGTTCGATGTTTCTGATTTAATATTTAGATCTTTGTTCCATTTTAATATTAGTTTAGTATATGGTGAGAGATATGGGTCAAGTTTTAATCTTCTGCAGATAGATTTTTTTCTAGCAATATTTGTTGAATAGGCTATCTTTCCTCTAATGTATGTTTTTGATCCCATTGTGAATGGTCAAATATCTAAAAGTATCCGGGTTTTTTTTTCTGTATCCTCTCTTTTGTTTCATTGATCCACACATCAGTTTTTCTTCCATTGCCATGCTCTTTTTGTTTCTTTTTTACTGTTACTTTGTAGTATAGCCTGTGGTCAGGTAATGTAATGCCTCCTGCTTTGCTTTTATTGCTCAAGATTGTTTTTGCTATTCTGATTCTCTTCTAACTCCATACGTATTTTAGAATTATATTTTGTAGGTCTATGAAGTATTCCATTTGGTATTTTGATGGGACTGCATTGAATTTGTAAAAGAGTTTTAGTAGTATGACTATTTTAGCAATATTGATTCTGTCTTTCCAAGAGCAGGGTACATCTTTCCATTTTCTGATATCCTCTTCTATATCTTTTTTCAGTATACTGCAGTTTTCTTTGTTGAGTCCTTTCACTTCCTTGTTTAATACCTAAGTATTTTATTTACCAGGATACTATCATGAATAATAATATTTTCCTTCTCATTGAGTTCATTACTGGTGTAAACAAAGGCTATTGAGGTTTGCATTTTGATGTGATATCTTGCTACATTGCTATAGTTCATTATTAATTCTGAGAGTTTTTCATGGACTGCTTCTATGTAGAATATCATGTCATCTGCAAATAATGATAATTTGAGTTCTATATTTCCTATATGTATCCCTTTTATTTCTTTCTCTTGCCTGTTAGAGTTGGCTAATATGTGAAATACTTTGTTCACTAGAAGTGGTGATAGTGGACATCCTTGTCTTGTTACTGATTTTAGAGGGAATGCTTTCAGTTTTTTCCATTTAATATAATGTTTGCTGTTGATTTGCCATAAATTGATTTTATCAAATTCAGGTATGGGTCACCTACATCTATTTTTTCAGTTTTCTTATCATGAAGGGGTTTGAATTTTGTTGAAAGCCTTTTCTGCATCTATTGATAGGATTATATGGTGTTTGACCTTGCTTCTTTTTAAGTGAAGTATTCCATTTATTGATTTGCTTATGTTGAACTGTCTTTCCATCTTTGGGATTAAACCTACTTGGACATGTTGTATGATACTTTTGATTGTGAGATGCATTCTATTCACCAACATCTTGTTGAAGATTTCTGCATTTATATTTATTAAGAAGATTACCCTGTAGTTTTCTTTTATGGATGAGCATTTCACATTTATCAGATAAATGTGAAGTGAAGGCACTTCATCCCTTACAATTTCTTTAAAGAACTTGAGAAGTATTGGTGATAAATCATGCTCCAAATTTTGTAGAATTCAGCAGTAAATCCATCAAATCCTAGGATTTTTGTACTTTATAGGTTTTTTTTTATTATCTCAATTTCATTGCTTGTTATAGGGTTGCTTGACATTTTTCTGCCTTCTTGTGTTAGCTTTGGTTATTTGTAAGAATCCAGGCATCTGTTCATTTTTTCCAAGTTTTCTAATTATATGGAATGCATTTTTCACAGTACTTAGTATCTTCTGTGCTTCAGTGGTAACTGTTTTGACTTTATCTTTTTCATTTCTAATTGCCTTGATATGAAACTTTTCTCTTTCCCTTGGCTAAGGGTTTATCTATTTTGTTTATCTATTTTGTTTGCTCTTTCAAAGAATCAGCTCTTTGATTTATTGCCTCTTTGTATTGGTTTGTAGTCTCAATTTCATTGATTTCCCCTCTAATCTTCATAATTTCCTTCATTAATTTCACATTGGTCCTGGTTTATTATTGTTTATGAAGTATCTGAAGTTTCCTCAAAAGGTTATTAATTTTAGCTCATTCTGTTTTCTTATTATGAGCATCCATTTCAATGAAATTCCCTATTGAAACTGCTTTCATTGTGTACCAGACATTTTAATATTGTCATTAACTTCCAGAAATTGTTTAATTTCTTCCTTAATGTCTTCTTTGACTCACTGTATGTTCAGGAGTGTGTAAAGTTTGCAGATACCTCTACATTTTCTATGATTATTTTCTATTTTCATTGCACAGTTGTCTGATAGTACACATTGAGTTATGTTGATTCTTTTATATTTATTTAAGCAGGCTGCATGGAATAGCATATGATCTATTTTGGAAAAACTACCATGTTCTGCAGAAAAGAATGTGTAATCTGTTTTATGGAATATTCCATAGGGGTGGAATATTCTGTAGATATTCATTAAATTAATATGTATAAAGGTATGGTTGCACACTGATTTTTTATTCATTTTTTAAAAGTTGACCTATCTCTTTTTGAAAGTGAAATGTTAACAACTCTCATTATGATTGTGTTAGCACTTATTCTTTTATGTACAGCAATATTTTTCTTATGAAGATAGATGATCCAGTATTCTGTGCATAAGTATTTACAAGTATTATCTTTTCTTGGTGGATTATTCCCTCAACAAATATATAGTAACTGTCTTTGCCTCTTCTAAACAGTTTTAGCTTGAATTTCACTATGTCTGATACTAAAATTGTTATCCCCAGTTGTTTTCCAGATACTAGTCATAAAATACTGTTTTCATTCCTTTGATTTTTATGCTAAGGGTATGATTTTGGACTAGAAGAGTCTCTTGAAAATAACAGATTATTGAATTCTGTTTTTTTTTATCCATTCTGCCAATATGTGTCTTTTCATTGAATAAGTGACACCATTAACTTTGAAAGATATTACTGAAATGTGAATTTTTTTAACTACTTTGTACTTTTACTGTTGATTTGTTTTTCTTTTCCTGTTTGTTTTTGTTGTTTATCCGTTGGCATTGTTTGGTGTTTTCATTTTATCTGAATTTTTGCCTTCATTGGTTTTGTTACATTTGTCTAATATATTCTTCATTATTTTCTGGCATGATGGTTTCATAGTCATATATCACTTGAGCTGCTCTCTTTCATGAAATCTAGGTTGGAATTTATTTGCTCTTAAGAAATACTTCACTCCATGCTCCTCTGGCCTTTAAAGGTGTGTGTTGCAAACTCTTCTGTACAGTAAGTCTCTGATTTACAGACATTTGAGTTGTGAATGTTCACAGGTGTACTGTATAAGACTAACTTTGTCAGCTTACAAACAAATTCAACTTAAGAACAATTCTCTCAGCATAAAACTCATGTAAGATGAGGACTTACTATAATTCTAATGGCTTTACCTTTATAAGTAATTTTTGTTTTTCTCTATTTTAAAAATGTTGTTTTTTAATATCTGGCAATTTAATAAGGATGTATCTTGGCGAGTTACTTTATTCATCATAGGTTTTTGGTGTTCTGGTAACCTTGCTTACTTGTATGTTGAATTCTTTTCTCATATTTGGAGAAATTTCTGTTTGATTTATGTAAACAAACTAATAATTCCATGTGTGTTATTTTCTACATTCTCTTTAAATCCAATTAGCTTTAGACTGATTTTGTTATTTTCATCTAATAGCTGCTGGACAGGAGTTTCTTGTTCTTTTACTTTTTCTGTGGCTTCTCTGAGTACTTCTTTGTAATTGACCACTTTCTTCTCAGTAACAGACACTCTGTTTTCACTTTGATCATTTTGGCATTTTATGAATTCTATAGATTTTTATTTCAGATATTTCTCCCTATATCTTTATGAAAATTCTAGTGTCAAACATTTTAGTGCTTTCAGTGATAACAGCCTGCTACAGAATGTATACCATAGGTTTGCCACCACTGTTCTAAATCTTTGATGAATTTGACATTCAAGTTTTGAAATGATTAGGCCAATTCTTCCACTTTTTTGCTTATTTCCCCCATATCTATTTTGATTAATTTGAGTAATATTTCCATGAACTTTTGGTTCATTTCCTCTTGGAACTCATCTAATTTCTTCATTTTTGTTATAACTTTTTCATAGAATTCTTCCACCTGGTATTTGCTTTTCTCTCCATTTAGGCCCCTTGGTGTGCCTTAGAAGAGTTGGGAGGCCTTGGTTATCTTCTGTTACCTTGCTTTACCATGTTCCTTTGTGTATGTATATCCATTTTTTATTGCTTATGATCTCCAGGAAATATAGATATTGGCATAAAGAGAAAACCAGTTGCCATCCACTACTATGTTATCTTAGCTACACAGTAGAAGTAAATTCAGTGGCCTCAATGGCATCAAATGTCAACTGGACATTGGCAAACCCTATAAACCACTCATGAACATCCCATAACTAGAACTAAGAGGACTACGATTTTCTTGAACACAATTCTTCCACTGGTATATTGGCCTACAGTACTTCAGAACACTAGTTTCTATTGGATGCAGGCAGCAGTGCCAGAGCTCAAAGATAAAACTAGACTAACGTTCTTCTCCTTCAGGATCACCCCCTCTGATGATTTTAACATCCAACTCTGGCCTCCCTCAATGGAATAAAGGCCTCTTGAACTTCCTGGTCTTATCCCTGGATTCCTATGTGATTTCAGGAGATCCCTATATAGCTCTTCCCCTCTGCAAACCTATCTCCCAAAGCTGTCTCTCACCCAGTCTCTATGGTAGGGTAATATTTCAGCCCTGAAGTGAATATCTACTGTTTTTTTTGTCACTTCTTTAATCAATTCAGTTCGCTGGTTGTCACATCTGTTGCCCTCTGCTGAATACACTCCAGAAACACGTATAGTGTCAGCTGGGGAAAAGGTGCTTGGTCGGTAATTCCTGGGGTCCTCCCTGGCTTGTTGCCAGGACCCTGGTGTTCGGTGGTTTTGGGGTGTTTATTTTTATTTTCCTCTAAATTTTATGGCTGCATGTTTGTTGTCAGCTCTTTAATTGACTATATTTTTTTGGCTCTAGAGTGATAATTTATTCCAAATAATGCTTTTCTAATATTATTTGTTTAATAATTTTATGACAGGTTTTGAGCAATGCTGAGATTACACCTCACACCAGAAAGAATTGCTGCTATCAGAAATCAACCAATAACAAATTCTGGGAGGGCTATGGTGAAAAAGGAACACTTCATTGTTGGTAGGAGTGTATACTGGTGAAACCATTGTGGAAATCAGTATAGAGATACCTCAAAAAACAAGGATTAAAGGTTCCATTTGACCCAGCTACACCCCTGCTGGGTATCTTACCAAAAGAATTAAAAACATCATACCACAGTGATATATATGCACCCATGTATATAGCAGTAAAGTTTGCAATAGCTAAATCTTGGAAACACCCCAAACACCCATCAAGTGGTGACTGGATAAAGAAGTTTTTTACATAAAATCTTATTAAGTTCATATCAATGTTATACTCAGCTTCAGTACTATTTTACCACATTGATGTTTCTCTTTCCACAAATATATCATTATTTATATTTTTAAGAATAACAATTCTTTTATTCTTGCTGATAAGAATATCTCCCCTTTTTGTTACTTTTCAAAATAACCTCATTCCATTTTTTATTTATTAATTTTATTGGTGCATTTTAAATATACAATATGCTGACATTAATTATTGGGAATTTGTACCTTTACATAATATATCTTGGTCCTTATTTTTTCCCCATTCCCCTACCCTCCATTCAACACCTCCACCCCTCCCTATTTACAAAGACTTTGTTTCCAATTTTCCTTTTCTTATATTTATTCATTTCCCTTTTTTCCTTTCTCCTGCCCCTCCCATATCCCTTTCCACTTTGGACCTTTTCTTACTATTTCACATTATCCATTATACCCTTTCTTTTGGTACCAGGGATCGAACTCAGGACCTTGCGCTTGAGAGGCAGGCAGCAGAACCACTGAGCTAAATCCCCAGCCCCTCTATTATACCTTTTGATCCTTATTTGCACTTTCTGTTTCTCATGACAGAGAAACTATTTAGTATTTACACATGTGTGTCCTATGTATTTCACTTAAGAATATGGCCTCAATGTGCATTAATTTAGCTATAAATGTCTCTAGTTTCTCACTCTTTATGGCTGAGTAGTATTCCACTTCATAAAAACAACATATTTTCTTTATCCAGTCTCCAGTTGATGGGCAATTGGGCTGTTTCCAAGGGATTTTTTTGTACTAGAGGTTGAACTCAGGACCTTACACTTGGGAGCAGGTGGTGGAACCACTGAGCTAAAATCCTGGCTACAAGTTTTAACTATTACAAACTGTGCTTCTATGAACATGAGTGCACATACATCGCTGTGATATGATTATTTTAATTCTTTCAGGAAGACATCTAGCAAGGGAATACCTGGGTCAAATGGGGCCTCTAATCCTAGTTCTTTGAGGTATTTCCATACTGATTTCAACAGAGGTTATACCAGTATACATTACAACCAACAGTGGAGAAGGGCTCCCTTTTTCCCACAGACTCACCAGCATTTATGCTTGATTTCTTGATAGCAGCCATTCTTTTTGGGGTGAAGTTAAATCTCAGCATTGTTTTCATTTGCATCTCTTGAATGACCAGTGATGTTGAACATTTTTTTATATTTTTATTTGCTATTTCTACTTCTTTGCCTGAGAAATGTGTGTTCATTTCAGATGCACATTTTTGGATTGGGTCTTTAACTTTGGGAGATCTGATTTTTTTTTAAGTTCTTTATATATTCTAGATAGTAGACTTTTATCTGAGGAACAGTTGTTAACATTTTTTCCACATTATGGTTTGTCTCTGTATGTCACTGTGGTTTCTCTTGCTGTGCAGAAGCTTTTTAATATGAAGAGATCCCAGTTGTTGATTCTCTGTGGTAGTTCATGTGTGACTGAGGTTTTGTTCATGAAATCTTTTCCTATGTCAGTGACTTTAAGAGTTCTACCTAACCACTCTTCCAGCTGGTTTAGTGTTTTAGTTTTAATATTTAAATCTTTAATTCATTTTGATTTTAGTTTAATGCATGGTGAAAGATATCAGTCTAATTTTTAACTTTGGCAAGTTGAAACCCAATTTGTCCAGTAGCATTTCTTAAAGAGGCAGTGAGAGTGTTTGGTTCCTTTGTCAAAGATGAAGTGGCTGAATGTGTCTGGAGTTGTTTCTGCATCTTTGAGTCAGTTCTACTAGTACTCTAGTCTGTTTCTTTATCACTACCATGCTGTTTTTATCACAGTAGCTTTGTAGTATAGTTTCAAGTTTGGAATTGTGATACCTCCTACGTTGTCTCTTTTGTCTAGAATTGCTTTAGCTATTCTAGATCACTCATTGTTCCAAATGAATTTTTGGATTGTTTTCTCAAGATCTGTGAACTATGACACTGGAATTTCAATTGGGATTGCATTGAATCTATGTTGAAGGTTTAGAAGTATAGACATTTTCACTATATCAGTTCTTCATACAGAGGAGCAAGGGATGTCTTTCCTTTTTCTGATATCCTGTTTGATCTCTCTTTTCAGAGTGTTATAGTTTTCAGAATAGAGGTCTTTGATTTCTTTGGTTAGGTTGATTCCTAGCTATTTCATTTTTTGGATGCTATTGTGAAGGAAGTTGTTTCTCCAGTTCCTCTTTCAGTGAGTCTCTTGTTCATGTTCAGGAAAGCAATTGATGTTTGTGTTTTGACATTGTATCCAGCTCCTCTACTGAATTTGGTTATTAATTCTAGAAGACTTTCAGTGCAGTTCTTGGGATCTTCTCTATAGCATTTTATTTCATCTGCAAATAATGGCTATTTAACTTCTTCATTTCCTATCTTTATTTCTTTCTCTCACCTAATTGCTGTGGCTAGATTTTCCAGAACTATATTGAACAGGAGTGGTGATAGTGGACATCCTTGTCTTGTTCCTGATTTTAACGTGAAGAATTTCAATTTTTCATCATTTGGTATGATATTGGCTGTTGCTTTTTCATAGATGACTTTTGTCAGATTGAGTTAGAGACTGTCTATTCCAGTTTTCTCTTGGTATTTTTTTTTTATCATGAATGGGTGTTGAATTTTATTGAACACTTTTTCTGCATCTATTGAGATGATCATATGGTTTTTGTCCTTGGCTCTATTAATATAGTGGATTACATTTATTGATTTGCATATGTCGAACCATCCCTGCATCTCTAGGATGAATCCCACTTGATCAGGGTGTGTGATCTTGATACACTTCTGCATTCTGTTTGCCAGAATCTTATTGAGGATTTTTGGATCTATGTTCATAAGTGAAATTGGTCTATAGTTCTGTTTTTTTGGTTAGGTCTTTCTCTGCTTTGGGGATCAACATGATGCTTTGCTTCCAGGAATAAATTTTGGAGTACTATTTCCCTTTTAATTTCACTGAAGTGTTTAAACAGTAGTGGAAACATTTCTTCTCTAAATATCTTGCAGAGTTCAGCAGTGATGCCATCAAGACTGGGGCTGTTCTTCATTGGTAAGTTTTTAATTATGTTTTCAATTTTGTTGATTGATATTTGGTTGTTTAGAATATTTAAGTCTTCTTCATTCAACTTTGGTAATTATGTGTATCTAGAAATCTGCCCACTTATTCTCTGTTTTCCTTTTTTTGTAGTATAGTTTCTCAAAGTAGGTATTGATGATCCTCTGGATTACTGGTGCATCCATTGTAATTTCACCATTTTCATTCTTGATTGCATGGATTTGTGTCTTTCCTTCTTTTGATAATTTTTGGCTAAGGGTTTGGCAATTTTGTTTATTCTTTTGAAAAACCAACTCTTTGCTTCATCAATTTTTTATATCATTCTCTTAATCTCCCTTGCTTTGATTTCTGCTTTTATCTTTATAATTTCCTCCCTTGTGTGAGCTTTGGGTTTGTCCTGCTCTTCTTTTTCTAGAAGCTTGAGATTCAACATTAGGTTGTTTATTTAAGCTTGTTCAGTTTTCCTAATATGAGTATCCACTGCTGTGAATTTCCCTCCCTCATAAGACTGCTTTCATTTTGTCCCATAGGTTCTGATATGTTGTACTGACATTGTCACATTGTCATTTAATTGTAGAAACTCTGTGATTTCTTCAATTAGCTCTGTGACCCATTGTTTATTCAGAAGTGTATTGTTCAACTTCCATGTGTTTATGAAATTCTTGTGGTTTCTTTTGCTATTGATCTCCAATTTCATCTCACTATGACCTGATAATATACAGGGGATAACTTCAATTCCTTTCACTCACTTAAACTTGTTCTATGAGCAAGTATGTGTTCTATTTTTGAGAATAACCAGTGTGCAGCCAAGAAGAATGTGCATTCTAATTTTGTGGGGTTCCATTTTTTTAAACAATGTTGGGCTGGTGATGTAGCTCTGTGGCACTGCATATGCCTAGCAGTGCAAGGTCCTGAGTTCAATCCCCAGTACCAAATAATAATAATAATAATAATAATAATAATAATAATAATAATGCTGAGGATTGAACACAATACCTTGCACATGCTAGGAAATGCTCTATCACTGAACAACACTTCCAGTAATATTCTTATTTTTAACATTTTTTACATACATTAGAGCAATGTTGAAGCCTAAATTAAGATAACTGGAAAATGTTGAACATGAGTTCTATAAAGTTCCCAACTTCTCCCAACTCTTATCTTTTATATTATTATAGAGTATGACAATCTCTTCTCAGGCTTTTGGCTAAGATCAAGTGTATATTTAGAGTACAGCAGCAAATACCATGTGCAAAGAGAATATAACTGTTAATCTGGTGCAAATTCAAAATGTGTAAAACATGCAACAGCTGTTTTTCCTAAGCTAAAAACTGTTAAAATGTGTTTTTGAAATTTAACTTGGGTTGGGAAAGAAGCTAATTTCTCCATTCCACAGCTTTTCCAATCAACAATTGTATAATTAGATTTGGTATCTTAAAAATTGAAAGCATTTATCAGTTCATTTGAATGTTTTCCTATTAAATGAGTAATGCATGTCATGATTTATTAAGGTATTTCCTGTTTTTAGTTTGGTGATATTTTGGATTGCTAGTGACTAGGGAGTGAAGAAATAAAAATATTTAGTTGTCTCTGTCACACAGCACTATTTATTATCATTGTTAGTAAATTTACAAAATATATCCTACCAGCATGAGCACCATAAATAACATATGGATATCTGTTATACACTCATTTTATTTTAAATTGGCCTTTTTTATTTAATATCCTCATAAACTCACATTGCTAACATTCAAATTAACCTGTAAAATTATTCATCTAGTAGCTCAAAATTGAAGTGTCACATTTTATATGAACAGAAGAAAAATTTTACAGCCTTCTGGCTCAAATTCTGTTAATGATATAAATCCACTCTTATAAAAACTAAGCAATACATTTTTTAAAATCATGCATGTTTCTGTAGCCTCCAGATAAACTACTGCCAACAATGCTGTCCAATGAGGGCTTCTCATAAAGCATCTCAAGGAGAGCACAGTGCAATGAGTTGTAGTTCTAAAGACTCTCAAAGATACAACACAAAATATGCAATTTAAAATGTCAACTTTTATTTATGTATATAAACCTGTGCTGTTTCACATTGAACATTATTTTCCACCGTCACCAATGACAAGTTAAAATCAACAAGTGTGGGCTGGTTATGTAGCTTATTTGTAGAGTGCACACATGAAGCCCTGTGTTCAATCTCCAGATCACACATACTGTAGTAGAACACTTTTTCCAGAAGTTTTGTTTTCCTTTTTCTGTGAATTTGGACAGGCAAAAGAAGAAATATATTCAGAAGAACAAACTCAAGGGATTCAAGGTTTTGTTTTTATTTTTCAAGTATAGCATCAAATAAATGTGTATAATCTAAAACTCAACCATTAATCCTTAATCATTGAAAAGATCTAAAGGTGATAAAATAGCCATTAAACATGTAAAAATATTTGAGCACTAAAAATTTTTCTACTGTGTATTGAGATGGGCTGTATATGCAAATACACACCAGATTTCAAGACTCAAAATGCCAAGAACTGGGAAATCTCTCACTTTAGTTTTCTAATAATTACAAGATGGGATGGTAATATTTTGCATAGAATGTGTGAAATAAAATGTTTTACTAAACCGAATTTCCCCTAATTCTTTTTATTTTGAAAATGTGGCCATTGAACAATTTAAAATTACATATATGGCTCCCATATTTTCATTTGAGAGTGCTGAACAAAATAAATAATAAAAAACTTGAAATTCCTGTGTTATTGGCTCAGATGAACAATTTACCCAATGTGAAACTTTTCTATGCAAGAATTGATTTTGGTGGTGTCCAGGCAAAAATATATACCCACTTATAAATTATATTTCAACAAAAATTCTGCATTATAATAGACCCAGGTAGAAAGATTAAAGTGATTAATTTTATGATTTATTGCTAATGTTTTAGAAAACAACGTTTCAGAGTCTGAATCATTATTTGAGACTTTGTAAAGCAAAGAAAAAATAATAATTAAAAACCACTGAGTGTGGTTTTTAATGTAAAGAAGGACAATTAGGATTGAATTAATGAGTAAGCACTGAATCAGCCATTTCCTAGATAGCATAAATATTAAATATTTTTTCAAAGGAATTTTTACACAACTTTACCATGGATGTAAGCAATTTCAGTATGTATTTAGCAATGACTGAAAGGAAGTTTTTGCTTTTGTAGGTGGTGATATTTTGTTTTCATTTGCTACTTTTGATTTTATAAGTGTGCTAAAATGTTGGAAATAATTGATCTTTTGCTTTTTACACACTTGTTTTTGCTGTTGTGTGTGAATATATTGGTATTAATGTTACCTGTTTTAATTTTTATAAGATAAACATCTATATGAAATATGGGTATAATTCTCTAAATTAATCCATAACAAAATTTGAAAAATAAATATGGAAATTTAAAAGAAGTATTGATAATCCATTAGTTTATTTAAATGTTTCAAATTAAGAGTAAAATTGTCCAAAATTTTAAATGATGCATTTTCAGAATTTAGAAATCATATATTTTGAAATATATTTTTCAATTGTATATGTAGTGAGAAAATTATCCAAGTTGTTAATGACTTCTTCATAGCATTTTAATAGTTATGAATTACAAGTAAAAAAATTATAAAGTTTGAAACAACTAAAGTATAGCATAATGAGTCAGTCCTTTATGGAAATCTAAAAACATTTGCAAGGTTTTTAGCATTTACACATCTTATTTAATATGTTATAATGAACTTCTTATCAGTAGCAATGAATCTCCATTAAGAGGGTCTTATTTCATAGCTAATTGACTAGTTAACTAACTAGTTAATTATTCTGGGCATATTCATTCACTTTCTAGATATTTATTGAATATTTTTGAGACATGAAAAAGTATAAGAAATGGCCTTTAGTTTTTCATCTCAATTTTAGGGTTAATAACATGAAGTCATATGTGAAATATAACTTGCAAGTTGCAGGTAGAGTATATGCAATCTATACTAAGATTAAAATAGCAGTAGAAGTTTTCCGAGGCTCGGTATGAATGAAGTATGTGATTTCAGTAGAAATGGAGCAAAAGACTTTAATACATGGGGAGATGTAATAAGCAGCACAGATAAATACTTATCAATAAAATTCTTAGTATATCTCAAGGTTAGCAGATGGGTTAGAGTTCCTTAATTATCTTCTTAATTGTATTTCATTTTTGCATATTGCAAATATTGCATGTTCATATTTCTAGATTTAAAAATTGATGATATTTTTAACACTAGTAGAATGCTATTATTAACACAGATTTTTACATAAGAATATTATGAAACTAACAAGCAAATGTTATGGGTCATCTGTGTCTTGCAATAAGTTGTACCACTTGTTTCTTTGCAACAATAAATTTTTCTCACATAAATGATATACTCAGATATATTCCACAATATTGTTTACTATTTTAAGGGCAAAAAATAACTTTTAATGTGCTACCAAAAAAGAAAGCAAGGAAAAGTAATACATTATCTTTTTCTTGTGTTAGTCAAATAATCACTTTTTAAATTTATTTTTTATTTTATTTTTATTTATTAGTACATATGTGTAGTACATGTACATGTTTGCAGTATATGATATATAATGTTTGCATTCCTTGTGTGGAGTTAGTATATGTACATAACATATTCCAATTGAATTTTTTCATCTTTTATCCTTTCCTGCCCTCCTCCCTCCTGCCATCTCTTGATACCCTTCCCCTTTTAAAAAGATGTACATTAAAATTATGTACTTTAAAATTATGTTTTATGAAATGAATGTTACCATTCAAATTAGATGTAGTAGAAGTTTTAGTAATTGAACAATGTTTATGGCATATTTACATTTTTTTAACAAGCAGCTGTCATTTAGTAATGCTGATATTATTTCACCTATATAAAGTTAAAGAAAGACAAAAATGTGAATCCAATACATGAACCAGAGGTATGCACTGTCAATTCACGGACTGTATATTTCTTTAAAGTAAGGTCAAAAGTTTTCTTTTTATCTGAATGACAATACTGCAGTACTACAACCACTTTAATAATTCTGCATTGACTGCAAAAGGTACTTATTTTTCTTCTTTAATCTACATCTGTATCATCAATAATATAAAATTTGCTTCTTTTTATCATGAAAGCACATAAAAAATACAATTTTATTATGAGAGACATTCTCTTCTTACTAGAAGTAATATGTAATGAATAGGGATACATTAACAAGTTGCATATTATCCAAAGAAAGCAATTTTTGATCCTAAAATACCCAAATGCTTTATAATTAATTCTTTAATTAGTATTTCTCTGTGATATTTTATCATCTACTGTATGGAATTTAAACCACAACTACCAAAATCTTATATAAATTTCATCCTTGAATATGAGAATTTAGGA
Organism: Heterocephalus glaber; assembly: GCF_053883595.1. NCBI lineage: Eukaryota > Metazoa > Chordata > Mammalia > Rodentia > Bathyergidae > Heterocephalus > Heterocephalus glaber. Next base: position 16,358,459 of record NW_028258384.1, on the reverse strand, counting down.
AGGTACTAAATTAGCAGGAAGTGATTAAAATAATGGCCTGTGTTATAAATTTGACACTGGAAAACTTTACAAATGCATTTTGATTCACTTTTGGAGATGAAATAAAATACCTTGAGAAAAGAAATTATTTTTCTCAGAATATGACATGTGACGTTCTCCACTCTGCACATGGATACGTTATATTTTGTGTTCCCAAATTCTTATTAACTTAGTAGTCAGATGAAGATAAGGGAGGTGATACATTTGTTTCAGAGAAAATAAATTTTCCATAGTCTCTACTAGACCCTTCAAAATCAACATACATTTTCCCTGATTTCTTGTTCCTTGACAATTATCCCTTACTGCAGTTCACCTTTTCAAGTCCAAACTAATGAACATCTAAATTACAGCTACTCGTGAATACTAACATGTAGGGAAACTCCGCTCAAGGACACATCCTTAAGGGTTAACTGAGAGCCAAAAGAGAAAGGTTGTCTGTTAAACCACTGTGAGAATGTGCAGAAAAATACTTCTTGAATAACTGAAGCATTAAAACATACAGCAGACAAATGACTGCAGGTAGATAAATCAGTTGACATTTTACTGCTTACAAGCCTTATAACGTATTTCACTGACAGCAGGAAATGTGTTGATACACCTGAAATTGTTGCTTCTACGTTAAAAACAAGTGCTAAAAACTACCCTTATAAACACATAAAATGAAAGATACTAATTTATCAATGTTTATTAATTTTCCTCAAGTTATAAAATAATTTTCTTTGAATAAGTTGACGAGTATATATCTGCAATTTCTTCACTGGGGACAATTTAAATATCTAATGAAGTAAAGATAATTGTTTTACGAGTAAGTACTTGCCCAAGTATATCTGATTTACCAGAAGAGAAAAACTCTATGTACTTTGGAAAATAACTCCCCATTATCCCTGGAAGTCAGTTAACCCTCAATAGAAAAGCTGAATTGGGCCGGGGATTTAGCTCAGTGGTTTCGCTGCCTGCTGCGCAAGCACAAGGACCCGAGTTCGATCCCTGGCACCAAAAAGAAAAAAAAAAAAAAAGAAAAAAAGAAAAGCTGAATGAAGGAAATAATCTTACTTTCATTAATTTATTATTAGGATTAGAGAGGACAGTTTGACAAAAAAAAGTTATGTAAAAATGCTTAAGAAATTGTACTACACCATGTAAATGACAATTACAGTCAAATGAGCTGATAATGGAATGTGCAGATACAAAATGTGATATGAAAAATTTCATAAGTATAATAATAACAAGTACTCTGGCTTTTCAGTAAACCTTGAAGTCAAAACTGAACAACACTATAAGTATACTAAATATCTTATTCAATAAAAGCAAAATTTAACATATGACTTTAATTGTAATTATCATTACTCAATTCTATACTAATGACCCCTAGAAGAGTTTAAATAATTGTAACATCTTACACAGCTATGGTGCTTTGGAGATTACAAAATAAATTTTTATATTATTTAGAGTTTCTTTAAATCAGTTTTCACATCTGAAAAATTGGCAAACCCATACATAAAAGTGTTAATAAGCATTAAAAATGACTGCAGATTAGAAAATGTGTCAAAATTCTAGAAAATAGTAAAAATTCAAATGTTAGCTAGTATAGGGTTTTGTTATTACCCTTGTCATATTATGCTTCAGAGATATATGATTGCAGTCAATTTTTGTCCATTGGGACAGGGTCTGTCCATGTAGCTCAGGATGGCTTTGAAACTTGCAGTGCTTCTGTCTCAGCCTCTTCCAACATAGTTATATCCCTGGCAAAATTACTGCACTTTTTAAAATGAGGAAAATAAAGAAAATGGAGATTCTGTGAATTGAAATAATTTTTCTACAGGTCTACACCTATTCAGGTATAGGACTGTCACTAGAATTCATGATCTTCTGACTCAGATTCAAATGTTCGCTCCACTCTAAGTAAAAATATTTAGGATTGGAACACTTTTACTTAGCATCAGAACAACAAAGTTATCTCCATGACTCTTAGATATCTATAGTTGCTGAATAATCACAGGGAATATCTAAGAAGCAGTAAGAAGAGGAGAGACACATGTAAAAACACATGCAATGCAGTTACTTTAACATGAATTATCCATCTAAATATTTGATATTCAGATATTTTAATGAGTAACTCCATGACTTAGGTGTTACTTCTACTATGGAAAATTCCACTACTTAGATAATAGCAAAAATTTATCATTGGTATTAGAATTAATTATATGAGATCAAAAGGGAACTACTCAAACTCAATATTAAAAATCCAAAGCAGAATTTTAAATATCAAAAAATAAAAAATATGTTGTTACTATTGCTATATTAAATTTTAAAATTAAAGGTGAGGCTCTTCTTCACATAAAATCTTAGGTTTCTTACTTATTTCAGGGATATTTATTCTTTGAGTATGAATTCTATTTTGTCAAATATCAATGTAATATAAATGTCAATTTAAACTAAAGGTGTAAAAAATGAAAAAATTATTATTTTAAATAGCATTAGAACATGAAGATCCATTCCCAAATATGAAGTGACAATAAAGAAATGCATCCAAACTACAATGTATGTAAATATATTTGGCACATTCAGAATATACTTTAGCATACTAAATTTTTATTTTAAATTTTTTATTATTATTGTATGTTTTGGTATATAATAATATCATGGATAATTGATACAAATACTTATCACATCTTGATAATTTTGCTCTCCCTTTCCTCTCCAACCTCCTCTCTCTACCCTTCACCAGAAACCCTTCCACTGTCCACAAAATCTACCTTTTTATTTCCTACCATCTCCATCTCACTTTCATTTTGTTCTTTATATCATGGATTAATCATATAAGAGAAACCACGCAATATTTACCTTTCAGTGTCTGGCTTATTTCACTTAACATCATAGTCTCATCTATTTTCCTACAAATAACTCAAATTTATCCTTTGATGTATTATAAATCACATTTTAAAATAAAAGTAAAAGAAGTGAAGTAATTTCAAATAATTTTAAAATTTTATCACCACAATAAAATTAAGCTTAAGCTTCAAGTTTAAAACAATTTCTCTGTCCAAGAGGGCAGATTCAAATATAATATATATATTAAAATACGGCAATGAAAATGAGTCCTACATATTACCTACAAGGTAACAAATAATGTTAATTTAGGTTATTTAGTTAAGTATGTATGTAGCATATGTAATTTATAGAGCAAATTGAAATAAAGATACAGAAAAATAAAATTTTATCTTTATCGAGCTTCTTCAGACAAAATGCTGAAAATGCTTATGCTGTCTGAGAGCAGGGGAGGATAATTAAATTTGTAGGTAATTTGAAAGTGACTACTGCAAATCAAGTAAATTATTATGGGGTCATATTAGTTTTGCTATTTAAAGACTAGTGACATGCAATTTGTAAAAAGAATATAGTTATTCAAAATGGTCCAACTAACTGAATACTCCTCCATGAAACTGGTTCATTTTAAATATATTAAAAATGTGTTTGAAGCAGCAGTTAAAATCACAACTTTTCATGAGAAGTGAAAAGACAGAAAGTTCCTAAAACAAACATAAATCAGCAATTCATTTTTAAATGAAATATACATCATGGTTATGTTATGAGATGTCTACTGTAACTTTCTTTAGTCCAGGAATGAAAGCTAAAAAGAGATTTTCAGAAAGTTAAAAATAACAAATAATTTTCCTTGTTCACAGTGTAGTACAGTATATTGGCATAACTATATAAATTTAATTTGCAATATCTTGCATTATGTTTTCAGTCTCATTTTACAGGGAATGTATTTACTCATACTGGCAAGGAATGTTAGCTTGTGAATTTTGTCTTCTGCAATGTTTTTCTAAAATTGGACTAAGCCTATGCAATGTGCTGGCCTCTTGGGAAGGAACGATTGGCCTTTCTCTAAAGACAATGAACATTTCCACATTTTAAAAATGACTTGGTCTTTTGCAAGAACAAAGTACATTTTCTTGCTTCATTGCATGTGAAGGCCAAGTACAGTGCCCTGTTGAAATGCCAGTTTCTCTCATGGAACTTTCTAATGAAAATGTAGTATGAGGAAAAACATTTTTTTTTTTTTTAGGAAATAACAAATATTAACTTTAATAAATAGAAACATCTGTTCATCTATATCAACAATCACTTTAACTTTGAAAGATTCAATATGCTTCTGTACCTATACCAGACAGAAGGGGAGAAACCAAAGCCCATATAAATTGAGGAGAGATGGGAAAGACATGAAACACCAAAAGTAAACTTATAGGGCTAAAAATATTATTTCTGATATGGAAACTCACTGAATGAGAACTGCAGCAGATTAAATTCTATGAAGGGAATGATTCATGAATAAAACATCATATATTTGAAATCATCCTAAATTACACTCACAAAGATAAAGACAGATTCATAAACAGAGACCAGCAAATCTTTAAGAATTAAACTATTCATCATTCTACCTTAGAATTGAAAACCTCTCAAAATTTTAAAGACTACAAAAGCCAATGGAAAAAAAAGTCAATGAAAGCTTTCAAAAGAATGTGCTCACACTGTGGCAATAATATCCAAGGAATTCAGGTCTTCTAAGAAAACAAAACATAGAAATTCTCCAATAAATTTATAAAAACATGTACTCATGTGGTGTGTTTTTATAATATGTTAAAACCTTGGCTGTCTTCAATGTATGTTTTTTTGTTTACTCTAAAATATGTTTTAAAAGCCTAGATGGACTTAAATAATAGTATTTTCAGGCCCACGATGTTGTGTCAAGAGGGCAAGAACTGTTTTTCACCAAGCACGGCACAGAAATAAAGCTAAAATAGGAGTGTTTGATATGAAGCCTGTATTTTTAACTTCATTGAGAAAACAAGTCCTTGTGCAGCCTTTCCCAGTGAGGCAGTGGGGCACCAAGTGTGCCTGCACCTGAGACCCAAGCCTCCAGGCACCTGCTACCACTGCTGTCAGACTCCCCTTCAGGCACAGATCCAAATGAATAACAGTTTCATGAGAGCAGCCCCAGAGAGTTAACCCCTAAGTGCAGAGACCTTCTTCCAAGCATGGGACAAAGTCCAGCTGCACTGGTCACACACTGTGAAACTGCCCTGCAGGAAAAACATTTTTGAATTAACAGGTTACTCTATCTCCAAATTTTGATGTGGAAAATAGTAATGGAAATGATAACAAATCAATAGACATTAGCATGAGAATGACTCAACAGAATTATTCTTACTATACTTTAAGAAAGTTTTCCTATAATATAGATTTTTCACATCTAAAGTTTTATATTGCTTTTCACAATGAGAGTTGTAATGCTTGACCTGGAACCAATAACAAAGTCTACTTTTAAACTAAATAATTATATATTTATAAAAACTTAAATTTGTATAAATTTGAAGGGCTGACTGATTTATTTTTGTAAATTTTTAAGTCAGAGACTAAAAATGGTTTCTGAATAACTTCTGCATTTTAGGACATATTTAATAATGTATATATATGGATGAAGTATTGCCAGGTTTAGTGGTTCATGCCTGTAATCCCAACACTCAGGAGACTGAGGCAGGAGGATTGCTGTAATTTAAACCCATTTTATGCCACTTGGTGAGTTCAAGTTCAGCCTAAACTACACAGTGAGACCCTGTCTCAAAACAAAAAAATAAATATTACAATGTAAATATTTGAATTTGCTTAAAATCTTCTTTAATAAAATGGAAATATTACGAAGACAAGAAAGAAGTAGTAATTTCAAGATAAAAAATAAAGATAAAATGGTGAACGTAAGGTCCCTATGAAATCATAAGCATTAATGAAGTTATTATTGAAATATAAAGAGCATGTTTAGTTTTCATTATAAGGTGTTTCATCTATAAGCAATGCAATTTTAATACAAATTGACATGGAAAAGTACAAGTGCTTTTACAAGACACAAGGGGTAGGATTGATTTTCTAAATAGAACTGTGAAATTACCATTCTTCAAATGATGGTGACACTTTAGAAACATATGATTCACACACACACACAACTCCAATTTATTATTTCAGTGGATAATGAAATCTTATAGTACTTAAACGTAGTTTTCAAATATACTGTAATGAAAAAAACTGACTGATTTAGGAAGAAATAACTAATAAACTATATGGTTTTTATTTTTAAGACTCCAACATTAGTGTCATCTAGACCTTTGCGATCAAAATTCTCTACAATTTGGTAACCTGTAATGGTCGGAAACAAAGTAATGTGTTGGGTCTTGACTTATTTCTAAGAGTCTTGAGATACAAATAAAAGAAGAGAAACAAGTGACTTGACAAAAATATAAAAGAAATGAAACATTTTAATTTCTTATTTAAGGCCTAGGTGAAAAGTGAAAATTGGTATATAAATGATCAGTCAAATACTGACCAATTTTTGATAAAATTCAAGTCAATAGTTAGATTTTGCATGACATTTTCAAGAATTACTTTAAAAATAATAGGAATTCATTACATGAAACATGATAAAGAAAGAGAACACCCCAGGCAATATTTGTTTATTGTATACTAGGACTAATATCCATAGATACATTCATTATAATTCTTACAATTTTTGCATAATGTAAAGCTTGTCTCCAAATATATCTCTAAATTTTGGACTGTTTCTTAATTAGGGTTTAAAAGTTTGCCATTGACATTTTAAAACATACCTATAAAATAATAACATATGCAGTGGTTTAATAATGTATAATTTTAAAATTCATGAAATAAATCTACTTAATAAAGCCATTTAAAAAATAAATGTCATCAATTATTAGGGAAAATAATAATTTAAAGATATTTTGGAAATAATCAGATCTTTGCCGTAGAGTCAATTGAAGGATAATATTTTATACAAATACTTATTACTATGCATATACATATATCTTATCCTTAACTCAGTACACTACAATTTTTATTATATTTCTAATGAAGAGAAAACTCCAGTAAGTCTGGATGAAATTAACCTGAAATATAATGCTTTTTAAACAAAATGATTACAGACTAACTTTTGAGAACATGTTCTTCATTTATTTTCTTATGCCAAGACACTCAGTATTTTGTGCTGAAGGTCACAGAATGTAGTGGAATGGGTATTAAAGAAAAAAGTTATGTACTTAAATGCTATAAGGCCAAATTAATAAGCAAAAATCTACTTATTTAATAATGCCAATTTAAAAATAGTCTACATAATGTGACAAAAGATCCAATTCTTCTTGATGTATAATTTAAAATATCCCAATGCTTTTCCTGTTGATTGCAAAACTAATAATCACTGGATTTATTTTACTTATGTAGGTAGATTTGACTCTGAACTACAAAAATAGTGAAGTTCAAATGAAATTTTCTCAAGTTGTCTGAAAGGTGAAGGCTGCAAACGCAAATCCTGCAAAATGATTAATATAATGAATGCCTTATTTAAAGTGAAATAAATTTTGCAAATTTAAGATCAATTATTCATTCTTGTGTATTAAAATTCCCATTTGTATTCTTCTGTGTCTTGAGTTGTCATAAAAATTAAGCTACCATTGGATCAAGGAGATACTCATTTCATTTTCTTTGTATTTTTATTTTTATTTTTTTGGTACTGGGGATCGAACTCTGGACCTTGAGCTTTCAAGGCAGGCAGCGGAACCACTGAGCTAAATCCCCAGCCCAAGATACTCATTTCATAATTAAAAAGTGAAATTCATAGGCACTTTCTTTATGTAGTAATTAAAACCTTAGCAATAATAACCTTTTCAGTAAATATGAAATTACAGTTGTCTATATTAAGAGAATTTTAGCTGTCCAACTTTATGCTGTCATAATATAAAATGGTTCTTATACATTCATTTGCTTAGATTTATACATGTGCAATTCCTAAAATTAGCTTATACTTTATTCACCACAAAATCATTCTAGCCCACCAGTTATGGGTTAGACTTTCTGCACTTTTATTTAAAGGAACAGTTTGAGATAAAAGTGCTTTATGTTGACATTGTTCACTTACTTCAAAATGGATAGAGATATATCTTAAATTTTATTTAGAATACAATGATACATAGGCCAAGGGCCAAACACTATGGAAAGTCATGTGATTTAGGAGCATTATTGTACATATAAAGAAATAAGGTCAAGAGAAATGAAACAATTTAGCAGAAAAAATACAACTAGAATTTATATTTTTTCTATCACAGAACTCACATACTGTAAAATGCTATTTACTGATGATCCCTAGGGTATTAGAACAACATTTATATCCAAACTTACTTACAAGACAAAAATTTATTGGAAGGTGTATCAACATATGAGTGCTTTTAGAATAAATATTTAGGAAATACCAAAGTAAACCAATATTAAATATAAATTCTTTCTTCAGTTACACACCAACTGAGAAGAACCAGTGAAAACTATATTTTAATAACTGTAGATCAGTAAGTGTGCATAGATCCCAGAGAAAAGCCCACGTGGTCCAGAGGGGTACAGCTGTGCAGGTCACAGCCAGGGCCTCAACCAGACACCAGTGGCTTGGGCTCACCTACAAAAGAGCTGCACAGGTAACAGTCAAAAGACAACCAAGATACTATCTGTAAGTGTGCATAGATCCCAGCTAGAAGCCCATGTGAATCACAGCAATGCAGGTGTACAGGTCCCAGCAAGGGCCTCACCCAGACACCAGGAGCTTGGGCCAACAGCCCCAACCAAAGGCCCACCTGAAAAACACTTGTACAGGTGGTCAGGAGACAGCCAGAGGCCTGCACAGATACCATTGGTAAGTGCACACAGACCCTAGCCGAAAGGATGCTCAGACACCAGCAACTCAGTGCACAGTCACCAGCCAAAGGCTCTACCAGACAACAGCTACAGAGGTAGGCAGGCCCCAGCCAGAGGAACACCCAGATGCCATCCAAAGTGTGTGCAGGCCCAAGCCAGAACCTGGCCTGGACAACAGCACAGTGCCCAGATCCAGAGGGCCACTATGCTTAACTCAGAAATTGGTACAGTGGTAAGCTTCAGAGAAAAGGCCTCTCTGAGGCTTGCTGAGAGTTGAAGCCTACTGGGTGAACAAAAAGTCACAACAAAGAGCAGCAGGGTGCATTTTTTGAAATGAGAAAGACACATAAGTCTCAAAATCAGAATTCCAGTTCACTTAAGGCAAACCCAAAGGGCAATGAAATGAAACAATATAATATTCAACCACCTGGACTCCCTGAACTGACAACAAAAGACTATCTGGAAAAAAAAATCAGAAATAATATCTCAGGTAAAAACAGAGATTGTGTCCAAAGTGAAAGACATGATTAATAACTCTAGAGAGACACAGATAAAAAATAGAGGAACTGAGGAACATGATGGAATCCCATCATAGAAAATAAATGGAATCCATATAATAGATGCAAGCAGCTATCCAGAAGATTAAAAACTGCATTGAAAGTTTACACAGCAGAATGAGCCAATGTGAACACAGAATATCAGATATAGAACACAGGATTATAATTAGTGAACAGGATAAAAATAGCAAGGGACCATGAGAAATGAATCCAGAGCTGCTAGATGAGGCAAATAAAAATAAAATAAGACTGATCAGAGTCAATGAAGAAACAGGTGAGAGTGTAGAGGACATAAAAAAACTGTTCACAGAAGTAATAGCAGAAAACTTCACAAGCAGGAGAAAATAATTTGACATACAGACAAGTGAGGCATACAGGACTCCAAATAGCCATGATAAAAAAAAATCTACACCAAGAGAAGCACCGAATACTACAAGCAGTTAGAGAAAAGAAACAAATCACATGAAAAGGAAAGTCCATCAGAATCACAGCAGACTTCTCAAGACAAACCCTCAAGTCAAGAAAAGCCTGGAGTGAAGGATTTCAAGCCCTAAAAAAAAAAAAACAAGCAGTAACGCAGATTGATGTACCTGAAAAACTTTCTTTCAAAATTGATAGAGAAATAAGGTATTTTCATGACAAACAGCACCTGAAGAATATCATGAATACCAAACCAGCATTTAAAAAAGTTTTAAATAATATTCTAGCAAAAGACAAGGAGAATCACTATCTCAGGAAGCACAGGAGAGTGAATCCATCAGACATGACAAGAAATTAAATGTAAAGGGGAAAATCCAACAACAGGAAAAGGTCAAGACAAGGATAAGTCAATACATATCAGTTATAACCATCAATGCGAATAGTCTCAATTCACCAATCAAAACAAATAGACTGGTACAAATGGTTAAAAAGCAAGATCCAACAATATGGTGCATACAAGAAACACACATAATTTATAAAAAAACTTATGCTCTGAAAGGTAAAGGGTGAAAAACTGTATTCCATGTGAAAGGAACCAAAAAAAAAAAAAAAAAAAAAAAGCAGGAGTAACTATCCTCTTTGCAGACAAAATGGTTTTCAAACCAAGACTAATTAAAAGATACAAAGAAGGTCACTACATCCTTATAAAGGGAAAAATTCAAGAGGAAGAGATGACAATCACAAATATATATACAAAAATACTGGTGCACCAAACTATATAAAACAAATTCTAGCGGACATGAAAAATCAAATAAGCACTAATACAATACTAGTGGGGGACATCAATACTCCACTGTTACAAATAGATGGACCAACTAGACAAAAAATAAACAATGAAATACTAATACTCAATCTCTTGAAGAAATGGATTTAACAGACATTTACCTGTGTTTAATCCCACAAATTCAGATTACATATTCTTCTCGGCTGCACACAAGTTGTTCTCCAAATTAGACCACATACTTGCTCATAGAACATGTTTAAGTAAGTGAAAAGGAATTGAAGTTATCACTTGTATATTATCAGACCATAGTGTGATGAAACTGGAGATCAATAACAAAAGGAACCACAAGAATTTCATAAACACATGGAAATTGAAAAACACACTTCTGAATAAACAGTGGGTCACAGAGGAAATTAAAGAAGAAATAAGGCAATTTTTACAATTACATGACAATTCTAATATGCCATATCGGAATCTATGGAACACAATGAAAACAGTCTTATGAAGGAAATTCATAGCAGTAAATACTCATATTAGGAAAACAGAGCAAGTCCAGTTAAACAACCTGATGTTGAACCTCAAGCTTCTAAAAAAAGAAGACCAAAACAACTCCAAAGCTTATACAAAGGAGGAAATTATAAAACTGAGAGCAGAAATCAATGCAATGGAGACTAAGAGAATGATACAAAAAGTCAATGAAGCAAAGAGTTGCTTCTTCAAAAGAATAAACAAAATTCACAAACCCTTAGCCAACCTTATCAGAAAAGGACAGAAAAGGCCCAAATCCATGCAATTAAAAATGAAAAGGGTGAAATTGCAATGTACCCAGCAGAAATCCAGAAGATCACCAATACCTACTTTGGAACCTATATCCTGATATGGCAGAAAACAGAGAAGAAATGGACAGATTTCTAGATACATATGAATTACCAAAGTGAACGATGATGACCTATCTAAACAAGCCAATATCAATCAATGAAATTGAAAATATAATTAAAAACTACCAACAAAGAAAAGCCCCAGTCCTGATGTCTTCACTCCTGAATTTTACAAGACATTTAGAGAACTATCGCCACTAATGTTTAAACACTTCAATGAAATTGAAAGGGCAACAGTACTCTAAAATGCATTCCTGGAAGCAAGTATCACTTTGATCCCAAAAGCAGAGAAAGACCCAACCAAAAAAGAGAACTATAGGCCAGTCTCACTAATGAACATAAATGCAAAAATACTCAAAAAGATACTGGCAAACAGAATGCAGAAGATCATCGAGAAGATCATACACTCTGACCAAGTAGGATTCATCACAGAGATGCAGGGATGGTTCAACACACACAAATCAATAAATGTAATACACTACATTAATAGAGACAAGGATAAAATCCATATGATTATATCAATAGATATACAAAAAGCGTTCAGTAGAATTCAAAACCCATTCATCATAAAAACCCTAGAGAAAATTAGAATAGACAGTCTCTAACTCAACCTGATAAATCCATCTATGAAAAATCAACAGCCATTATCATGCCAAAGGGTAAAAAACTGAAATTCTTCACATTAAAATCAGGAACAAGACAAGAATGTCAACTATCACCACTCCTGTTAAATACAGTTTTGGAAACATTAGCCACAGCAATTAGACAACAGAAAGAAATAGAAAGAATAAAGATAGGAAAGGAAAAAGTTAAATTGCCATAATTTGCAGATGACATGATACCCTACATGGGAGAGCTCAAGAACTCCACCAAAAGTCTTCTAGATTTAACCAAATTCAGTAGAGTAGCTGTATACAAGGTCAAAACACAAAAGTCAATAGCTTTCTTGCACACAAACAACAGACTCACTGAAAGAGGAACTGTTGAAACAACTCCCTTCACAATAGCATCAAAAAAAGAAATACCTAGGAATCAACCTAATGAAGGAAATCAAAGACCTCTACTCTGAAAACAATAGCACTCTGAAAAAAAGAAATCAAAGAGGACATCAGAAAATGAAAAGACATCCCTTGCTACTTGGTAGGAAGAACAAATATAGTGAAAATGGCCATACTTCCAAAACTGCTATATAGATTCAATGCAATCCCAATTTGAATGCCAATAGCATCGTTCAAATACCTTTAAAAAAAATCCAAAAACTCATTTTGAAAGTATGCTACAAAGCTACTGTGATAAAAACAGCATGGTACTGACAAAAAATAAACCCAAGGATCAGTGGAACAGATTAGAAGATGTAGAAAAAACTCCAGATACACTCAGTCTCCTCATCTTTGACAAAGGAGCCAAACACCCTCAATGAAAGAAAGATAGCTCCTTTAATAAATACTGCTGGACAAATTGGGTTTCAACCTGCCAAAGATTAAAACTATACCTATATCTCTCACCATGCACTAAACTAAAATCAAAATGGATTAAAGATCTAAATATTAAAACAGAAACTAAATGGGCTGGAAGAGGGGTTAGGTAGAACTCTTTTTTTTTTTTTTTTGGTAGAACGCTTGAAGTCACTGGCATAGAAAAAGATTTCATAAACAAAACCTGAGTTGCAAGTGACCTAGCACAGCAATCAACAAACGAGGTCTCTTCTTATTAAAAAGCTTCTGCACAGCAAGGGAAACCAGTAACAGTGTGAAGAGACAACCCACAATGTGGGGAAAAATTTTATCAGCTGTTCCTCAAACAAAGGACTACTATCTAGAATATATAAAGAACTTAAAAATCAGACCTTTTGAATTTAAAGACCCAATCCAAAATTGTGCATCTAAAATGAATAGACATTACTCAGATAAAGAAGTGAAAAATAGCAAACAAACACATGAAAAAAATGCTTGGTGGTCATTCGAGAGATGCAAATGAAAACAACTCTGAGATTCCACCTTGCCCCAGAAAGAATGGCTGCTAACATGAAATCAACCAAAAACAAATGCTGGCAGGGGTGTGGGGAAAGAGGAACTCTTCTCCACTTTTGGTGGGAGTGTAGACTGGTGTAACCTCTGTGGAAATCAATATGGAGATACCTCAAAGAACTAGGACCAGAGGTCCCATTTGACCCAGTTATTCCCCTGCTGGGTATCTTCCCAAAAGAACTAAAAGTATCATACCACAGGATCCATAGCAGCACAATTTGTAATATCTAAAACTTGAGCCCAATTGTCCATCAACTGTGGACTGGATAAAAAAATGTTTTTTTTAAAAAAATAAAATGGAGTTCTACTGAGCCATAAGGAATGAAAAACTAGAGACATTTATAGCTAAGTGAATGCACATTGAGGCCATACTCTTAAGTGAAATAAATAGGACATACATTCCTTTTCTAAATACCAAAAAGTTTCTCTGGTTTGAGAAACTGAAAGTGTAAATAACTTTCAACATGTATAATAGATAATATGAAATAGGAAGAAAATGTTGAAAGGGAAAGGGGAAGTGGGAGGCGTAGGGTAAAGGAAAGAAGGGAAAGGAATAAATAGGAGAAAAGGAAAAATTGGAAACAAAGTCTTTATAAATAGGGAGGCCTGAAGGGGTTGATCATAATGCTGGGGAATGGGGAAAAATTATATGAACCAAGATATATTATGTAAAGGTACATATTCCCAAAAATTAATATAAGCATATTGTATACCTAAAATGTATCAATAAAATTAATGAAAAAAGATATAAAAAGATTTGTAATTTTGCTTTAACAAATCAAATGTGACAGTGGCTACTAAAAAATATTAATTGGTAATTCACTTGTGTCCTTAAGAGACACAATACTTTTCATCTTTTTTCCTAAAAATTTAAGACAAAAAATTCCACCCCAAAATTTATTCATTTTAAAAGGTTCAAAGTTATATGGATTAAATTTAGCCAATCATAATTCCTTTTACAATTACAATTATGAAAAGAGAAATTGTGACATGTATAGAACTAAATACAGAAAAAGACGTGATCACATTATTTGCTCACCTGCTTTTCCAACATATAAATCCTTTATCCCTTTGTAGAACTATTCTTTTCTTTTGAGCTAGAGTATTTAAGAGAGAATTTTCTTTGTTTTCTTTTTTAAAGATTGTGCTTATTTCTGAAGAGGAAATCAGGAACAGTAAATCATGAAGGAATTGGTTTTTTACAAAACTAAATGTGGCAAGATAAATGATTTCATGGTCCACTTACATTTCAAATAAGGAACTGATTATAATGCTTTAAGAGGTGCATGAAACAATTGTGAAAATATACCAATTTTTATGAGCTTGAGAAATTCCAAATGCAAAACCTTGAGTGCTGGATACATTATTTTTTAAATTTGATAAAGAAATACTAAGAAATCAATTTTTCTGAAATCTACCACTAAGCTATCCAGAATATTTGAAATGGCTGCAGCTTTTAAACATGTCACAGCTTTTAATATTCATTGTGTTCTTTGGTGATTTTTAAAGCATATGCCTTTGCGAAATTAAATGCACAAAAAAATATGCCTTAAATGTAACCATGAATAACTTGTCCATTAATAAAGATTGAAGTTTTTAAAACATTTTTTGTGAAATGTAATATTTTTATTTAATAAATCTATGCAATTTTAGAAAGATTGGATAGCTTAACAATAAACCATTTGGAATGGAGTACATAGAAAATAATACAGATAATAACTATATCTACAGACATATATTAAAATATTTTAAAAAGAAATTTCTTTCAGGATTAAAAAAACTTGAACCTTTTCCTCAAATTGTTCCCATTATAAATTTAGCAATCTGCTATAATATAAAAATAGTGGGTAAAGTCTCTGTATAGCATAAATGGACTAAAACATCTGGAGTTATTTCATTGGTGGAAAACAACTTTGTGAATTCAATAGGATATTTTATGTATGTGTATGACTATATTCCTTGTTCAAAATACTGTGCTTTGTCCACAAGTTAAGAAAGTTTAGAGACAAAGAGTTTTCATTTGAGAAAGATTTATATTTATAATATACTGTTTGGATTGGTTTATATTAAAATTATATATATATATTTTCTATTATATGTAGCATAAATAATAAACTTGAAAGGAAAATAGATCATAGAATTAATATTTTTAATTTAATCTTAGATATTGATATAGAGATCAATATATTTTCATATATTATACTATGCTTTAAAATTCCATACAAAATATGAACTAATTTGAATAACTATCATTCACTATAATCAATATCATATAGTTCCCCCCAGTGTTCTATTAATTGCACTTTAAAATTCTCTACAAAATAAGAAATATTGTAAAATTTATTTTTTGAAATATCTTCTCTTAATTGCATCTGGATGGGCAAATCATAAAATTCTAAAAACTTGATCTTTTATTGTGTATATATTAACATTTATATTTCAGGGGCCAATGCAATTGAAACAAAAAGTATGGTATTAAAATTGGAATCTACCTTTATAATATCCTTTATGAATTTTTTTCTTATTATTACATGTTTATGTTAGGGCTTTTTGAAGTTGTTATTTCTTATATTCACAGTGAATTAATACTAATAGAATGGTAGTACCACACTGACAATTTTAAGATATAGGAGTCTTTGGAAATTTTTTTTTATACTTTATGTTGTTATTGGAAATTTTGTAAGACACTATGAATGCAAAATTTTATTCTTGAGATGAGTGTTTATTTTCATGACATATTGTCATATTTGGGGAAAAGAATGAATTTTGAAATGATAGAATACATTTTAAAATACAGTCAGGTTAATATTATTATTTCAGCAATGTGAAATATTATATTGAAAAAAAATAAATATAAATGTTTCAGGATGCCTATTTTTCTATTATAGAAATTAAAATAATGAATTAAAATCCAAATCCATGTTTATTTGTTCTATAAAAATTATTTAAAATTTTTTTTATCTAAATTGCCATAAAATTTAGTCTTTAATTGCAATGTACATGCATTATTGTAACTCCCATAATTATTTAGTGTTACACTTCAAATATGAATGGGTAAATCTGACATATGGGAATATAGGCAGAAATAAACAAGAAGAGATATTTTCCATATGGAGAAACATATTGCATATTTACTGTGGACAACTGATCTTCTTAGATGTTATCTTGATAAATATTTTATGTCAGCAATGAACAAAGCATAAAATACAGTGCCACAAACATGAAGAGGAAATGAAAAGTAGAAGGAAGTAATTTTAAAATGAATTTAATAAAAGCTTATATGTACAGAAAAAGAAGTATGAAAGATTTATTTTATCAGTCTGACAGATTGACTGCACAAGTTAAAAGGATTTTGAATAAAACAAATGGTGTCTGCCTTAGAAATCATCTTAATTTCATGATCAAAAGACATAGATACAAGGTAATGACTCTTTGGATGCTCAATATATAAATATTATATTTTTGGAATATATAAAAGGAAAGCATTCTAAGAAGAAATAAAATATTGCCTAGGACCTACTTTTTACATAACAAGGAAGAATATATAAATCTTTCATTCTCTATAAATTTGTTTCTGCATTAACTTGAATTCCTAAGTATTAATCTTTCCCTTTCCTTACTTAGTTTCTCAAGAGTACAAAATAATGTGTTTTTTTCTAGCTAGGTTGGGCAAGCTACATAGAAATTACCTCAACTGTGAAGATTAGTATTTCTAAGAATGTGATTGAAATTTAGACTAAAATCTAAATCATTACCACCCAATACACATATTAAAATATATGCCAGTCCTACCCCTTCCTCTAATGTTCATTGCACTCTGAGGAAGCATGACATAAATATGTGTTGCCTGATGCCTTACTAGCAATACTTACCTATTGTGTTTCAATTCTTTTACAGTGTCATATGGATAATTCACCAATGTACACTTAGTTTCCATGGTAGAGAATATATTAGTCAGCCTTTGGATGAAAGGAACACAGTACAGGACACCAACAACTACAGGAAGACAGATTTAATTTTGCAAACTTTTTCACAAATTCAGTCTATAGTAGGCTGGCATCATGGCAGAAGGGTGTGGCAGAGGAAAATTCTCTCTACATGGTGGTCAGGAATTAGAGCAGGTGAACAGAACAAGAGAGGGAGGGACCAGGGACCAGATATATTATCCAAGGACATGACTGCATGACCCACACAGATACAGTCAGAAATATGCCCCATTAATCCCTTAGGCAGTTCTCAAGACAAGTTGACACAATCAAGCTGAACTGACACAAGTCAGTTGGCACAACCAAGCTAAACAGTCACAACTCACTGAAAAGCTTCCCCAAATGATTTTACTCTTTAAAAAATAGAAATGAATAAGATTCCATCAAGACTGACTAGAGACAGAGGTGTGTGAGGGAAGCTCAGAATAAGTGCACTAGGAAGTGCTGGTATGCAGGGGAGGCAAAGCAAGCCAGATATGGAAAGGCAAACTGAAGGAGAGAATCACTAGATTAGATCCAGTATTGGCTGGTTACAAAGGAAAACTGGGCTACATCTGCATCTGCATTGCAGCAACCCTTATTTCCTAGGTCAGGCAAATGTACTGTCTTGGGAGTGGATCTATGTTACTGTGTAATGGAGCCAGTACCTTAATGGTGGCCAGATCCTGATGATAGGCTTAAAAAATATTCAACCCTCTTCAATGGGAGAAGGAAACCTAGTGAGCACGATATTTGCAGATAAGAGCACCAGAGGAACTAAAAGTCAGAAAATCGCATGGAGAACATTTACTGTGCTAGCCCTTTGAAAGTAAGGAACAAGAGCACTGTCCTGATTAGCAAATTGGTGCAGGACACTGGGGGAGCTGTGCCTCAAGTAGTAGCAGGGGTAGGAAGCAATTCCAGACAGTGAAGCAGAGAGGTGAAAAGTAGTTTGAGAAGCTCAAAAGCAAGTATTCTCCTATTGTTGCCCCAAACATTTGGGAATACCTAGCCTACAGGATACCCTGCCCATTGCTCACCATTTGGTTTTCTCATGGAGCTCCCCTACCCTCAGACAATGGCTGCTAAGCTCTGAGGTCCAAGACATGGCAGAGTTCATAGGTTGAAGACAATATGTGGAATGTGGAGGTGCCAGAGAAGAGTTGAAAAGATGTGGTTTGGCCAGAGGGCATAACATGGTATGATCACCTGGAGAATTATAGAAATTGAACACACAGGTGGTCCTATAGACTAATGAAGAGGAAGGGGAGAGAAGATTAAGAAAACTCTTTCAGAAATCAGCAAGACCAAGCACAGTGCATCATCACACCCTCCAACTCAACCAAAAGTTTGTGATTATATGGAAAAAGAAAAGTCCTCTGGCTAGGCATGCACACAGGAGTAAAAATGAAACCAACCTGAGATCTTCCTGCAGAAGGGAGGTGTGCTCAAATATTCCTTCGGGCCTCCAAATTCCTTCATTCACTGGCAGTCAAGAGAACAAATCATACTAGAAGATTTGGTTCTGTGAGTTCAGGGGCAGGCACTGGTCCAGTTAGAGGGAAAAGAAAAGGCACTTTGTGGATTCAGTATCACTTGTAAAAAGTGGATTTGTAGAAAAGGACCTAGACCAAGGAGTCCATTCAGAACCTCTTTACCAATCAAAACTCCATTTGTGAATTTAGGAAGGAGGGCACACTGATTGACTTCAGACTACAGTTTAAATAGGAGTGAGAGGATGCTTTAATTTTGTTTTTAAACCACATTTCTTTCTTTCTTATGCAAGTTTCTCATTTCTTTTCCCTTTCTTCTTTATCATATATATACATAAATAATATATTTATATTATATAAATATAATGTAATGCACAATAATGTAATACAATGTATAATATATAATATATACAATTATAATTATAAAATATATAATTACAGTATATAATATAAAATATAATGTATAATAATGTAATAAAATGAAATGTATAATATGATATAATGTAAATATTATCTTTATAGTAAAAATCACCTTTAATGTAAATATTACTTTTTATTGACATGTCAGTGTAAAACTCACCAAATAATTTTGCATAGAGGATTCAAATGCAAGCTTACAATAACCATAAAACTGGTTCTGACCTTTTCATGACTTACCTCAATCTTCAATTACTTTTTCCACTCTCTGAGTCTCTCCTCTTGACCCCACAAACATTCTTCCAAAGTCCTATCAGCTCTCTATTGCATTTATAAAAATAATATCAAGGAAGTTCTACCTCTTTTCTTAATTAATCTATTATTTTTTTTCTCTTCTTTTTTCTCATCTACTCCCTTCATTTTCTCCTTCCCTTTTCCTTCCCTCATGCTCTATATCCCAGCCTATCTGTCAGAAATACTATATCACAATCTTTGTGGGTCATTGGAAAAAAAATTGTGAGACTGTTAAAACTAATTTTAAATCACATGACTGAAATATGTTGGGCTCTGAGATACTGATATGATCAGTAATGGTTCTTTCTTTCCAATGCAGCAACCAGGACTGATATTATTACATTATATAATTTGTAATGGTACATAAATACCAAAATATAACCAAAGACAACAACACATCATAGGGAAATATACACTAACTAAAGAGATCTCCATAGCAGACACAATTTTTCTTCACTAGTTGATCCTCCTCAACGCACAAAACAACAACAACAAAATAGATACATGTATCTATAAAAACAAGGCAACAAGATTTCTCCAAAAACTGTTAACTTTCAAAAAGCTGATTCCAGGGCTGGGGATTTAGCTCAGTAGTTCTGCTGCCTCCCTCACAAGTGCAAGGAAGTGAGTTCAATCCCTGGTACAAAAAAAAGCTGATCCCATGGATACTGACGTGAAGTAAGTCATAAGTCAAACAGTTAATATATTTGGAGTAATAAAGAAGAAAAAATAAACATATCCATAAAATATTCCGTGAGCTCAAAGATGATGTAAGAAAACGGATAAGGGACCTAATTGATAAAATGATCAGTGAGTTTAAAGATGTCACAAACAAAAAGCTAGGTGAAGTAACCAAGATGTTAAAGGACATAAATGACCATTTTAGTGAAGAAATAAAAACCATGAAAAGATGCAACACAGAAGTCCAGGATATAAAAATTCTATTGAAAAATATGGAAAGCAGAAATGACAAATGTAAGGAGTGTCCATATTAGAAGATGAGGTTGATGCAGCAGATTGCATGCACAAAAATATCTAGAAAATAAAAGGCCATGGAAACTGAATCCAAAAGTTGCTTGATAAATCAAAAAATACCCTAAAATTACAGGAGTAAAGAACAGACAGTACAAAAGACATAAAACCTCATTTTCCAAAAGAGAAGCAGACTATTTTCCTAGTCTAGGGAAATAATTCAACTTCCAGATAAATGAGGCATATACTTCATAAAATAGCCACAATCAGTGAAGAACTTCTACATAACACATAATAGTTAAAATTCCAGAACTAAAGCACAAAAAGAGAATGCTAGGAGGTGTTAAAAACCATTAAGCTATTTGTAAAGACAAGCTTATGAAAATAGCAGCATATTTCACAACATTAAAGGCCAGAAGAGCCTAAAGTGAAGATTTTAAGTCTTAAAAGAAAATAATTTTCAACCTAGATTAATATATTACACAAAACAATCTTTCAAATTTGATGGAAAAATAAAGACTTTCCATGACAAAGAGCACACTAAGAAATTTATGAACACTCAACCAGCACTGCAAAGATTAGTCAATGAAATCCTAGACAAGAGACAATGAGGCCAACAACAACAAAAATCCAAAGAAAAGGTTGCATCTAGAAGGGTGAGTAGATAAACAAAAGGGAGAGAATGAAGGAATAATCAACAGAAAAATAATGTAATGATAGTATTCAGTAAATAACTGACAAAGAATGGCAATATATACTGTTAAAGGGAACAGTTCAATAGGAAGAGATAACAATTGATAATAACCAGCAAAACAAATTTCATTGAAAAAATGCTATTGATATAAAAGATCAGATAAACATCAACACAATAATAGTTGGAAACATCAAATCACCAGCATTACAAATAGGTCAACCAAACAAAAATACCATAAAAAAGTATCATAATTGAACAACATTTTTGAATTCATGGCCTTAACATATAACTACAAAGTGTTCCACTTAAAAACAAAATACACATTTTTCTCAGAAACATCTAGAAATGACTCAAAAACTCACTACATCTTAGGAATAAAACATACTCAAATAAATCCAAAAGAATTGAAATAATCTCATGCATATTATCAGATAATACCACAATGACATTAGAAATAAATGGTAAAAGAAATCACAGCAACTAGGCAAAGATTTGGAGACTAAATAATATGCTTTTGAATAATCAATTTGTCATTGAAGAAATCAAGGAAGATATTGAAAAGCTGCTAGAATCAAAAGACAATGACAACACAACATACCAGAACACATGGGACACAATTAAAATAGTCATAAGAGGAAAGTGTATATCTGTGAATGTCCACACTAAAAGGACTGAATGAACTCAAATAAATAACAATGATGTACCCCAAGAAACCAAAGAAACAAAAACAATACAAATCTAAAACTATTGCATGGAAGAAAATTAAAAAGACTGGAGTGTAAATTAATGAATTTGAAACAAACAAACAAAAAATCCCCCCCCAAATCAATGAATCAAAGACCTGGATCTTCAAGGTAATAAACAAACTAGCCAAAACCTTTAGCCAAACTTATAAAAATCAGGAAAAAAAAAATTTGCATCAATGCAATTAACAGTGAAACAGGTTAACTCAAAACAGACATCACCATAATCTAAAGGATCATAAACACTTCAAAAATCTATATTTTAATACAGTGGAGAATCTAGAAAAAATTGATAAATCCGTAAACACATGTGAACTACCAAAACTGAATCAAAAGAATATAAAACCCCAAAGAATCCAAAAACAGAAAATGAAACTGAAGCAGTAATAACGTTCCAACTGAATTGAAAAAAAACCAGGATACATGGGAAACACCACTGAATATTACCAGAAATTCAGGGAAAAAGAAATGACAATATTCCTCAAAATCATTCATGAAATTGAAGAGGGAGCAATATTGCAAAACCCTTGCTTTGAATGTAGCATTACCTTGGTACCATAACCAGAAAAGGACTTTAAAAAAAAAAGAATTCTACTGACAACTTTGCTTGCTGATATTACATGTAAAATTTCCCAACAAGATACCTGCAAACAAAATACAACAAATTATTAAAAAGATCATATATCATGACCAATTTTTTTTCATCATAGGAATGCAAAAATGGTTACAAGTATTGAAATCAATAAATGTGTAATAAATCATAGAAATAGAAGCAAGGATAAAAATCACACAATAATCTTAATAAATACAGAAAAAAATGTTTGACAAAATGAAACATCCATTCATAATAAAACCTTTGCAGAATATTGGTGTAGAAGAAGCTTACCTTAAACTAAAATCCACCTATGACAAATCCACTGCCAACACTATAATAAATGAGGAAAAATTGAAAGCATTTCCCCTAAAATCAGGAACAAGATAAATGTGTCTATGCTTACAACTCCTCATTCAATGTAGTTTTAGTATGTTTAGCCAGTGCAATCAGCCAGGAGAAAGAAGTAAAAAAAAATTAAATAGGAAAGGAAGAACTCAAATTATCTTCATTTGCAGATGACATTACACTGTATAAAGAAGATTAAAAAATTTTTTACCAGAAGACTGGTAGGCAAGATACAAAATAAGCACAGAAAAATAAAAATGTTGCTATTCTTAAAAATGAATCCACTGAGAAGGAAATCAGGGTAAACAATCCTATTCACAATAGTTTCAAAAAAAATTTAAACACTTAGGAATTAACCAAGGAAGTAAAAGATCTCTATAACGAAAACTATACTGTTCTGAAAAAGAGACAGAAGAGAATAATAGAAAAATAAAAAGGCACGCCCTGTTCTTCATTAAGCAGAACAAGTATTATCAAATTTGTCACAGTGACAAGTCGCGCCCAATGCACAGAATCAGCCCACTGTAGATAAGCAGGTCTGCTGACGCCATAGCAATGGCGCCAGTGGGGCGGAATGTACCTAATCAGCCTGTGCCCTGGCAGCAATCCACTGGCCACCCCTCCCCACACACACACACTCCTCTGTGCAGCCACCTGGTTCCACACTACAAAGACACAGAGGACACCGGACAGGAGACCACTGTACTGGGTAAGTTGGAGTCATCTTCATCACCTCCCATCAGGACCGGGACTATATTCAGGGGAAGGGCAGCTGGAACCTGCAATACAACTCTGCAGAGTTCAACCCTACAGGAAGACAGGCAGCTCAACTTGGGACTTGCAGCCAGAAATCTGCCTGAATCTCATGGGCCTGCAACTAGCTTGCTGAGATTCATTGACTTAGATCTGCACACTGAAACCCACGTTGCCTATTGTGACAGCAGAGACAGACCCTGAAAGAGGCCCTTCATCTTTGTGGTTATTTTTTATTCCCAAAATTAGTTTTATTATTTTGGTTTTTTTCTCTTTTCTTTTCTTTTGCTCCTCTTGTCTTTAATTTTTTTCCCTACTCTTTGCAAATATTTGTTTTTCTCGCTTTTTTTCCTTTTCTTTTCTTCTTTCTTTTCTCTTTCTCTCTCTCTTACATTCACCCTCTTGCTCTCTCACATTGTTCATCTTCTCTTTTTGGCCCTGTTTTGTTCTTCATTTGGAGTTCTGCCTTATTTTCCTGTTATTCTCTTTTTCCCTCTCACCTGTGTCCACAGACCACACTGCTAATCTTCCCCTATCCTTCCCATCTATCCCTCCCTCCCCAACCCCTTCTAAATCCCCATCCCAAAGGGTAAAGTTGTGATATTGAAGAGTTTATTCACTATATATTGGGTTGGTCCTCGATCTTGATTTAATTCACACAGCTAAAGGTGATAGATTAATAACTACCACAAAATGTCATTTTCAAAGTCATACTTGATCCAATGGTGTGGCTGACTGTATCGCTTGGGCTAAGGTGTTGGTATTGATCTACTCAATGAACCTTCCTAGTATAAGGAAAATGAGATAGCCTTAGAGTCATTAGAGACTCAAAACTTAAAGACCAGTTATATCAGGAAGACACATCTGAGAAGCAATCATTCCATAAGGGTTCTAATTACAAGCAACAAAGATACCTACAATAAGCAATTTCAAACTATCAACTCAGGTGTTAAACCAAGGACAGTACCAAAAACAAAAATCAGAAGACATTTAAGCAAGGCACAAACTCAAGACTTCAATCCTAACAAGGGTAAATCCTGGGGGAATTCAGATGGAAAAGTCCCATAACCAAACACCTGGATACCCTGAACTGATAGCACAGGGAGTAACAAAACAGATGAATGAGGCTCTAGAAAAATTCAAAGCAGAAATAATCTCCCAGATATCTGCAGAGATGGTGAGCAGAGTGAAAGTCATGATTAGAGGCCCCAGAACAGAAACAGATGAAAAAATAGAGGACCTCAGAAACATGCTGGAAGCCATGAATACCCACCATGAGAAAGAAATGGAAACCATGATTGCCCAACATAAGAAAGAAATGAAATCCATGAAGAAGATTCAAATACATATTCAGGAGATCAAAAACTCCATTGAAAGTATCCACAGCAGATTAATGGAATCTGAAGACAGAATATCAGATATAGAAGACAGGGTCGCAGTTAGAGAGCATGAAAATAGAGATTTCTTAAAAATAGTAAGGGACCATGAGAAATCAATCCAACAACTGGTAGACGATTCAAGGAAGAATAACATAAGACTCATAGGAGTCCATGAAAAAACAGGAGAAAGCACAATTGACATAAAAAAACTGTTCACAGAAATAATAGTAGAAAACTTTCCAAACATAGGTAGAGAGTTGGACATACAGATAAGTGAGGCATATAGAACTCCAACTAGCCATGATCAAAAAAAATCTACATCTAGACATATAATAGTCAAGATCCCAGAAACCCAACAAACAAAATCCTACAAGCAGTTAAAGAAAAGAAACAAATCACCTACAAAGGAAAGCCCATCAGAATCACAGCAGACTTCTCAACACAAACCCTCAAATCAAGGAGAGCCTGGAGTGAAGTATTTCAAGCCCTAAAGGAAAATAAATTCCAACCTAGACTGTTGTATCCTGCAAAATTATCTTTCAAAATCGATGGGGAAATCAGATACTTCCACAACAAAGAACACCTGAGACATTTCATGAACACCAAACCAGCACTACAAGCAATTCTAAACAATATCCTAGAAAACAGCAATGAAGGTCACAACTCCATGAGGCCCAACAGAGGGAAGCCACCAGGCAAGGTAAGACACTAAAGGGAAAGGGGGAAAAAAAAGAAATAAAAGAGCCAACAAAAGTAAAACATCATGACAAGGATAAATCAATATCTATTAATTATAACCCTCAATGTTAATGGCCTCAATTCACCAATCAAAAGAAATAGACTGGCAGAATGGATGAAAAAGGAAAATGCAACAATATGCTGTATACAAGAACCACACCTAACTCAAAAAGAAACTCATAGACTGAAAGTAAAAGGGTGTAAAACAGTTCTCCATGCCACAGGAACCCAGAAGAAAGCAGGGGTAGTGATCTTATTTGCAGACAAAGTAGATTTCAAACCAAAACTAAGTAAGAGAGACAAAGATGGTCACTACAACCTTGTGAAGGAAACAATCCAAGAGGAAGAGATGACAATCCTAAATATATATGCACCAAATACAAATGCCCCCAACTATACAAAACAAATAATTAATAGACATGAAAAACCAATTAAACACTAACACAATTGTAGTGGGGGACCTGAATACCCGACTATCACAAATAGACAGATCATCTAGACAAAAAGTTAAGAAGGAAATTCTAGAACTGAACCAAGCTATTGAGCAAATGGACTTAATAGATGTTTACAGAGCATTCAACCCCACAAAATTGGAATACACATTCTTTTCAGCTGCACACGGGTCATTCTCCAGAATGGACCACATGCTAGCTCATAGGACATATCAAAATAAGTGTAAAAAAATAGAAGTTACCCCCAGTATATTATCAGACCATAGGGCAATAAAATTGGAGATCAATAACATAAGAAACTGCAAAACCCCAACAAACACATGGAAACTGAATAACACCCTCTTGAACAACCAATGGGTCACAGAAGTAATTAAAGAAGAAATTAAACAGTTTCTACAGGTAAATGAAAAGGCCAGTACAACATACAGGAATCTATGGGACACAATGAAAGCAGTTCTAAGTGGGAAATTCATAGCAGTGAATGCCCATATTAGGAAAACAGAGATAACTCAGACAAATAACCTAATGCAGAACCTCAAGCTCCTAGAAAAAGAAGAGCATAATGAATCCAAAACTCATACAAGAGAGGAAATTATAAAGAGTAGGGCAGCAATCAATGCAATGGAGATTAAGAAAACAATACAAAAACTCAATGAATCAAAGAGTTGATTTTTTGAAAGAATATATAAAATTGATAAACCTTTAGCCATCCTTATCAAAAAAAGGAAAGAAAAGGCACAAATCCATGCAATTAAGAATGAAAAAGGTGAAGTCACAACAGATTCAAGAAAAATCCAGAGGCTCATCAATACCTACTTCCAGAACCTCTACTCCAATAAAATGGAAAACACAGAAGAAATGAGCAGATTCCTAGATACATATGAATTACCAAAGTTAAATGAAGAAGATATAGAAATTCTAAACACCGCAATTACAATGAGTGAAACTGAAAATATAATAAAATATTTACCAACAAAGAAATGCCCAGGTCTGGATGGCTTCACTGCTGAATTTTACAAGATATTTAAAGAAGAACTAACATCATTACTCTTTAAACTCATCAAGGAAATTGAAAGGGAAGCAATATTTCCAAATTCTTTCCTGGAATCAAGTGTTACTTTGATTCCAAAACCAAGGAAAGACCCAACCCAAAAGGACAACTACAGGCCAATCTCTCTAATGAACATAGATGCAAAAATCCTCAACAAGATACTGGCAAACAGAACACAGAGGGTCATCAAGAAGATCATACACACTGACCAAGTCGGATTTATCCCAGGGATGAAAGGATGGTCCAACATTCATAAATCAATAAATGTAATACACTATATTAACAGAGTCAAGGACAAAAACCATATGATCATCTCAATAGATGCAGAAAAAAGCATTCGACAATATCCAGCACCCATTCATGTTAAAAACTCTACAGAAAATTGGAATAGAAGGTCTTTATCTTAACCTGATTAAGGCTATCTAGGAAAAACCAACAGCCAACATCATACTAAATGGTCAAAACCTGAAAACTTTCACTCTAAAATCAGGAAAAAGACAAGGAAGCCCACTATCACCACTCCTTTTCAATATAATTCTGGAAACATTAGCCACAGCAATTAGAAAAGAGAAAAAAATAAAAGCATAAAGATAGGAAAAGAAGACATTAAACTGTCATTATTTGCTGATGATTTGATACTTTACATAGAAGACCCAAAAAAACTCGGCCAAAAGACTTCTAGACTTAATTGACAGATTCAGTAGAGTAGCTGGATACAAGGTCAACACTCAAATACAAATAACAGACTCACTGAGAGAGAAATTAGGGAAACAATTCCTTTTACAATAGCATCCAAAAACATGAAATATCTAGGAATCAATCAAAGAAAGGAAGCAAAAGACCTCTACACTGTAAACTACAGCACTCTGAAAAAAGAAATCAAAGAGGATACATGAAAGTGGAAAGACATCCCTTGCTACTGGGTAGGAAGAACCAATATAGTGAAAATGGCCATACTTCCAAAACTACTATATAGATTCAATGCAATGCCAATTGAAATTCCAACAGTGTACTTCACAGAACTAGAGAAAACAATCCAAAAATTCATTTGGAACCATAAGAGATCTAGAAGAGCTAAAGGAATTCTAAGCAACGGAGACATGGCTGGGGGTATCACAATTCCCAACTTGAAACTATACTACAAAGCTACTGTGATAAAATCAGCATGGTACTGGTACAGGAACAGACCTGAGGATCAGTGGCATAGACTTGAAGACACAGAAACAACTCTATACATGCTAAGCCAACTCATCTTTGACAAAGGTGCCAATCACCATCATTGGAGGAAAGATAGCCTATTTAACGAATGGTGTTGGAAAAACTGGATTTCAACCTGCCAAAGATTGAAACTAGACCCATACCTATCACCATGCACTAAACTAAGATCAAAGTGGATTAAAAATCCAAATATTAAGACAGAAACACTAGTAGGTGAGAGGAGCAGCTTGAAGCTATGCGGCCATCCCAGACCCCATCCGTGACATGGTGAGTTCTGCTTAGCCGCGTGGGCACCTTTCAAGTCCCATTCCCCCCCTCCCCTGCCATGCACCTCTGGCCTTCTGGCTTTGCTCATACCTGGTTCCACACTACAGAGGCACAGGAGATTATAAATACCCTTGTACTGAGCACCAGAAGATAGAGCAGAAGTTAGTAACAGAAAGAGGGCTTCACATGCTCCTCGGTGAAAACTGAAGCTCTGAGGAAAAGTAAAGAGAATCTCTACAATAAAGGTACATCAGACCACTGTACTTGGTCTGCTGTTGGCTTGCTGAGACTCATTGACTTGTATATGCACATGGATTCCCAGGTTGCCTACTGTGACAGCAGAGACATGCCCTGAAGGAGGCCCATAATTTCTAGTGCTATTTGCAAAAAAGAAAAAAAATTTTTTTCTCCTATTTTCGATTCCTAATTTTTACTTTCTCTCTACTCTTCAAAGTTTTACTTTTCTTTCTTTTCTTTCTTTTATCTTTTTTCCCTCTCTCTCACTCATTCTCTTGCTGTCTCACATTGCTCCTCATCTCTCCATTTGTTCCTTTCTGCACTGAATTCAGATTTCTCCCTTATTGTTTTTTTCTTCTCTTTTTCCTTCTCTTGATTATCATTAGGTTTAAAGGAAAGTAAATTTGGTATCTAGCCTCCCTGTTGCTGTTAGGTAATTCTATTCACATCTTTTTTCTTTCATTCTGCCAACTTCTCTTGCCTTTAACAACTTCTTAGAGTTTGTGCGATCTTTCTGTGTCTTCCAGCCTCACCACTAATCTTACCTGTTCTTTCTACCTGTCAATCCCTCCCCAAGTTGAAGGGGAAAGATGCTATATTAAAGAGCTTATTCATTATAAACTTATGTTAGGTTGGTCCTCAGTTTTAATTTAACTCACATAGTTAAAATTGATAGATTAATAACTATGACAAATTATCATTTTCTAAGCTGTGCTTGATGCTATGGTATTGCTGTCTTTTGTGCTAACAAAAGTAGTTTTCCTACATGGTATAAGGAAAATAAAATAGCCAAACACAAACTATATCCAGAAGACACCTCTAAAAAGCAATCATTCCACAAGGGTTCTAAACACAAACAATAAAGATACCTACACTAAGCAGTATTGAAATATCAACCCAGGAATTAAACCAAGGACAGTGCCAAAAACAAAAATGAGAAGACACTCAAGCAAGGCACAAACACAGGCTCCACACTACAGAAAGGAAATTCTGGGGGAAGTGAGGTGGAAGAGTCTGACAAGCAACTACTTGGACACCCTGAACTGATAACACAAGAAGTAACAAAGCAGATGCATGAGGCTCTAGAAAAATTCAAAGCAGAAATAATCTCCCAGATAAATACAGACATGGTGAGCAGAATGAAAGACATGATTAGAAGCTCTAGAGCAGAAACAGATAAGAAAATAGATGAGATCAGAATCATGCTGGAAGCCATGAATGCCCAGCATAAGAAAGAAATGGAAAACATGATCATCCAACATAAGAAAGAAATGGAATCCATGAAACAGATTCAAACAGATATTCAAGAGATTAAAGACTCCATTGAAAGCATGCAGACCAGACTAAGAGAATCTGAAGACAGAATATCAGATATAGAAGATAGGATTGCAGTTAAGGAGAGTTTTCTTAAAGATAGTAAGGGACCATGAGAAATCAATCCAACAGCTGCTAAATGATGCAAAGAAGAATAATATAACACTCATAGGAGTCCACGAAAAAACAGGAGAAAACACAATTGACATAAAAAAACTGTTCACAGAAGTAATAGTAGAAAACTTCCCAGACACAGGTGGAGAATTGGACACACAGATAAGTGAGGCATACAGAACTCCAACCAACCATGACCAAAAAAAAATCTACACCTAGACGTATAATAGTCAAGATCCCAGAAACCCCAAAGAAGAACAAAATACTACAGGCAGTTAGAGAAAAGAAACAAATCACCTACAAAGGAAAACCCATCAGAATCATGGCAGATTTCTCAACACAAACCCTCAAATCAAGGAGAGCCTGGAGTGAAGTATTTCAAGCCCTAAAAGAAAATAACTTCCAACCTAGACTGTTGTATCTGGCAAAATTATCTTTCAAAATTGATGGGGAAATTTGATATTTTCATGACAAAGAACACCTGAGAAACTTCATGAGCACCAAACTAGCACTCCAAAAAATTTTAAGCAATATCCTAGAAAAAGGCAATGAAGGTCACAACTCCATGAGGCCCAGCAGAGAGAAGGCACTATGCAAGGTAAGACAATAAAGTGAAAGGTGGGAAAAAAAGAAATAAAAGAGGCAACAACAGTAAAAGATCATGACAAGGATGAGTCAACATCTGTCAATAATAACTATCAATGTTAATGGCCTCAATTCACCAATCAAAAGAAACAGACTGGCAGAATGGATTAAGAAGCAAAATCCAGCAATATGCTGTATACAAAAAACACAACTAACTCAAAAGGAAATCCATAGACTGAAAGTAAAAGGATGGAAAACAGTTCTCCATGCAACAGGAACCCAGGAAAAAGCAGGCATAGCAATCGTATTTGAAGACAAAGTAGATTTCAAACCAAAACTAATTAAGAGAGGCAAAGAGAGTCACTATACCCTTGTGCAAGGAATAATCCAAGAGGAAGAGATGACAATCCTAAATATATATGCACCAAATAGGAATACCTCCAACTATACAAAACAAATATTAATGGACATGAAAAAGCAAATAGGCACTAATACAATTGTAGTGAGGGACCTCAACACCCCTCTATCACAAATAGACAGATCAACTAGAAAAAAAATTAAGAATGAAACTCTAGAACTGAATCAAGCTATTGAACAAATGGACATAATAGATGTTTACAGAGTGTTCCACCCCACAAAATCAGAATACACATTCTTTTAAGCTGCACACAGGTCATTCTCCAAAATAGATCACATGCTAGCTCATAAGACATATCTAAATAAATGTAAAAGAATTGAAGCTATCCCCTGTATATTATCAGACCATAGTGCAATATAATTGGAGATCAATAACATAAGAAACCGCAAAACTACCACAAATACATGGAAATTGAACAACACTCCCCGAAAAACCAATGGGTCACAGAGGAAATTAAAGAAGAAATTAGACAGTTTCTACAAGTAAATGAAAATGCCAGTACAACATACAGGAGGAATCTGTGAGACACAATGAAAACAGTTCTACGTGGGAAATTCATGGCAGTGAATGCCCATATTAGGACCACAGAGAGAACTCAGTTAAATAACCTAATGCAGAATCTCAAGCTCCTAGAAAAAGAAGAGCATAACAAACCCAAAGCTCATACAAGGAAGGAAATTATAAAGATCTGAGCAGAAATCAATGCAATGGAGACTAAGAGACTAATACAAAAAATCAATGAATCAAAGAGTTGGTTTCTTGAAAGAGTATATAAAATCGATAAACCTTTAGCCGACCTTATCAAAAAAAGGAAGAAAAGGCTCAAATCCATGCAATTAAGAATGAAAAAGCTGAAGCCACAATAAATGCAGCAGAAATTCAGAGAATAATCAAAACCTACTTTGAGAACCTGTACTCTAATGAAATGGAAGACACAGAAGAAATGGGAAGATTCCTAGATACATACAAATTGCCAAAATTAAATGAAGAAGATATAGAAATTCTAAACACCCCAATAGCAATGAGTGAAATTGAAAATGTAATAAAAAACTTACCAACAAAAAAAGCCCAGGTCCTGATGGCTTCACGGCTGAATTCTACAAGATATTTAAAGAAGAACTATCACCATTATTCTTTAAACTCATCAAGGAAATTGAAAGGGAAGCAAGGCTTCCAAATTCTTTCCTGGAAGCAAGTGTTACTTCGATCCCCAAACCAAGGAAAGATCCAACCCAAAAAGAGAACTACAGACCAATCTCCCTAATGAACATAGATGCAAAAATCCTCAACAAGATACTGGCAAACAGAATACAGATGGTCATCAAGAAGATTATACACCCTGAAAAAGTCAGATTTATCCCAGGGATGAAAGGATGGTTCAACATCAGTAAATCAATAAATGTAATACATTATATTAACAGAGTCAAGCACAAAAACCACATGATCATCTCAGTAGATGCAGAAAAAGCATTTGACAAAATCCAACATCCATTCATGATTAAAACGCTAGAGAAAATTGGAATAGAAGGGCTTTATCTTAACCTGATTAAGGCTATTTATGAAAAACCAACAGCCAACATCATACTAAATTGTCAAAAATTGAAAACTTTCATGCTAAAATCAAGAACAAGACAAGGATGCCCACTATCACCACTCCTGTTCAATATTGTTCTGGAAACATTAGCTATAGCAATTAGAAAAGACAAAGAGATAAAATGAGTAAAGATAGGAAAGGAAGAAGTGAAACTGTCATTATTTGCTGATGATATGATACTTTACATAGAAGATCCAAAAAACTCAGTCAAAAGTCTACCAGACCTAATTGACAGATTCAGCAGAGTAGCTGGATACAAGGTCAACACTCAAAAAACAATAGCCTTCTTATACACAAAGAGCAGACCCATTGAGAGAGAAATTCAGGAAATAATTCCTTTTACAATAGCATCTAAAAAAATGAAATATCTAGGAATCAATCTAACAAAGGAAGCAAAAGACCTCTACACTGAAAACTACAGATCTCTGAAAAAGGAGATTGAAGAGGATATAAGAAAATGGAAAGATATCCCTTGTTCCTGGGTAGGAAGAACCAATATAGTGAAAATAGCCATACTTCCAAAACTGCTATATAGATTCAATACAATGCTGATTGAAATTCCAACAATATACTTCACAGAACTAGAGAAAAAAAATACAAAAATTCATTTGGAAACAGAAGAATCCTAGAATCACAAAAGTAATTCTAGGCAACAGAGACATGGCTGGGGGTTATCACAATCCCTAACTTGAAACTATACTACAAAGCTACTGTGATAAAATCAGCATGGTACTGGCAAGGGAACAGATCTGAAGATCAGTGGACTAGATTAGAAGATGCAGAAACAACTCCAGACATACTCAGACTCCTCATCCTTATCAAAGGAGCCAGCCACCCTCATTGGAGGAAAGATAGCCTATTTAATAAATGGTGTTGGAAAAACTGGATTTCAACCTGCCAAAGATTAAAACTAGACCCATGCCTACAATCGTGCACTAAACTAAGATTGAAGTGGATTAAAGATGTAAATATTAAGCCAGATACACTAAACTTGCTAGAAGATAAGTTAGGTAGAAGTCTTGATGACATTGACATAGGAAAAGACTTTATAAACAAATCTTCAGTAGCATGGAAGCTAGCACAAAGAATCAACACCTGGGGACACCCTACCAAGGTCCCGAGTCACGTGGAACATGCCAAATCAGCCCACTGCTAACAGGCAGGTCTGCACACACCCTACAGAGGTCCTGAGTCATGCAGAACATGCCGAATCAGCCTACTCCTGACAGAAAGGTCTGTGCACGCCCTACTGAGGTCTCAAGTCACACAGAACACGCAGAATCAGCCCACTGCAGACACACAGGTCTGCACACACTCTACTGAGGTAGTGAGTAGTACAGAACACTCTGAATCAGCCCGCTGCAGACAGGTAGGTCTGTGCACACCCTACCAAGGTCTGAAGTCATGTGGAACAAGCTGAATCAGCCCCCTCAGACAGGCAGGTATGCACACACCCTACTGAGGTCCTGAGTCATGCAGAACATGCCAAATCAGCCCGCTGCAGACAGGCAGGTCTGTGCATGCCCTACTGAGGTTCAAAGTCACGTGGAGCAGGCTGAATCAGCCCACTGCACACAGGCAGGTATGCGCAACCCTACCAAGGTCCCGAGTCATGCAGAACATTCTGAATCAGCCCGCTGCAAACAGGCAGTTCTGCACATGCTCTACTGAGGTCGTGAGTTGCGCAGAACATTCCAAAACAGCCCTCTGCACACAGGCAGGTCTGTACACACCCTACCGAGGTTCCATGTCACACAGAACATGCCAATTCAGCCTGCTGCAGACAGGCAGGTCTGCCCACACCATACAGAGGTTCCGAGTCAGGCAGAACAGGCCAAATCAGCCTGCTGCAGACAGGAAGGTCTGTGCACGCTCTATCGAAGTCATGAGTCCTGCGGAACAGGCCAAATCAGCCCACTGCAGACAGGCAGGGTTGCAGACACCCTACTGAGGTTCCGAGTCCAGCAGAACATGCCAAATCAGGCCACTCCCTGGCAACAATCCACTGGACTTACTCCCCAACCTGCTCCTCTGTACATACACCTGGTTCCACAATACAAAGATGCAGAGAACACCAGACCACCACACCATGGTACTGAGTCCTGCTGTTCCCAGCCCAGAGGTAGGGACTTCTGAGCTGCCGACCCACGGCTCCTGGTCCAGAGGAAGGGGCTCCTGGTCACCATCTCTCCCGCTGTTCCCAGCCTAGAGGAAAGGGCTTTTGGGCCACCTTCTGTCCAACTGCTCCTGGCCCAGAGGAAGGGACTTCCAGGCCACCATCCCTCCCACCACAACTGGCACAGAGGTAGGAGATTCTGAGCTGCTGTCCCACTGCTCCTGGTCCAGAGGAAGGGGCTTCCTGTCCATCATCCCTCCCACTACTCCGAGCACACAGGAAAGGGCTTTTGGGGCAAAATCCAGACCGCTGCTCCCAGCCCATGTCCCACCTCTCCCAGCTCAGAGGAGATAATCTGTGAAGGGGCCAACAGCCCCTCACACCACTCGAAATGAGAAAACATGTAAATAAGTCTCAAAACCAGACTTCCAGATCACCTACAGCAACCCCAAAGGGAAATGAGATGGAACACTCTGATACTCAACCACCTGGACCCACTGAACTGGCAACAAAATGGGATCTGGAAAAAATGAAATCAGAAATAATTTCTCAGATAACAGGAGAGATTATGCTCCTAGTGCAAGACATGATTAATAAATCTAGAGAGGAGCTGAGAAACATGATGGAATCCGGACATAGGAAACAAATGGAATCCATAAAACAGATGCAAATAGATTTCCAGGACATGAAAAACTCCATTGAAAGTCTACACAGCAGAATGAGCCAATGTGAGGACAGAATTTCAGATACAGAAGATAAGATTGCAATTAGTGACCAGGAAAAGAAAAATTGCTTCAAAATATAAGGGAACATGAGAAATCAATCCAGCAGCTGCTGGATGATGCAAAGAAGAATAACATAAGACTGTTTGGGCTCAATGAAGAAACAGGAGAGAGTGCAGATGACATAAAAAAATCTTCAGAGAAATAATGGCAGAAAACTTCCCAAGCAGGGAAAAGAGCTTGACATACAGATAACTAAGGCATATAGGATTCCAAATAGCCTTGATCAAAAAAAATCCACACATAGGCATATAATTGTTAAGATTCCAGTAACTCAACAGAAGAACAAAGTTCTCCAAGCAGTTAGAGAAAAGAAACAAATCACATACAAAGGAAAGTCCATCAGAATCACAGCAGACTTTTCAACACAAACCATCAAGGCAAGAAGAGCTTGGAGTGACATATTCCAAGCCCTAAAAGAAAACAGCCTCCAACCCAGATTGATGTACCCTGCAAAACTATCTTTCAAAATGGATGGAGAAATAAGATACTTTCATGACAAAGAACACCTTAGGAACTTCGTGAATAACAAACCGGCACTCAAAGAATTTTACACAATAGCCTAGGAACACACATTGAGGATCACAACCCCAGGAAGCAAAGCAGAATGAACCCATCCGGCATGACAAGAAATTAAAAGTAAAGGGGGAGAACCCAACAAAAAGAAAAAGTCATGGCAATGACAAGTCAATATGTTTCAGTTATAACCATCAACGTTAATGGTCTCAATTCACCAATCAAAAGAAATAGACTGGCAGAATGGGTCAAGAAGCAAAATCCACCAATATGCTGCATACAAGAAACACATGTAATTCAAAAGGAAACTCATAGACTGAAAGTTAAAGGGTGGAAAATAATACTCCATGCGACAGGAACCCCCCAAAAAGCAGGAGTAGCCATTCTCTTTGTAGATCAAGTAGATTTCAAACCAACACTGATTAAGAGAGAAGAAGAAGGACACTACAACCTTGTAAAAGGAACAGTCCAAGAGGAAGAGATGACAATCATAAATGTCTATGCACCAAACACTAGTGCGCCCAACTATATAAAACAAATGCTAAAGGACATGAAAAGTCATACATG
Source organism: Heterocephalus glaber (assembly GCF_053883595.1). Classification (NCBI taxonomy): domain Eukaryota; kingdom Metazoa; phylum Chordata; class Mammalia; order Rodentia; family Bathyergidae; genus Heterocephalus; species Heterocephalus glaber. The sequence continues at coordinate 16,321,387 of NW_028258384.1, read as the reverse complement.
CACAAATACAATTGTAGTGGGAGAACTCAACACACCACTGTCACAAACAGATAGATCAACTAGACAAAAAATAAGTAATGAAACACTAGAACTCAATCAAACGCTCTTTTTTCTTTTTTTTTTTAAACCAAACTCTTGAACAAACGAACATAACAGATGTTTACAGAGTCTTCCTCCCCACAAAATCAGAAGACACATTCTTCTCAGCTGTACATGGGTCATTCTCAAAAATAGACCACATACTCACACATAGGACAGCCCATCAGAATCACAGCAGACTTCTCAACACAAACCATCAAGGCAAGAAGAGCTTGGAGTGACATATTCCAAGCCCTAAAAGAAAACAGCCTCCAACCCAGATTGATGTACCCTGCAAAACTATCTTTCAAAATGGATGGAGAAATAAGATACTTTCATGACAAAGAGCACCTTAGGAACTTTGTGAATACCAAACCAGCACTCCAAAGAATTTTACACAATATCCTAGGAACAGACATTGAGGATCACAACCCCAGGAAGCAAAGCAGAATGAACCCATCCGGCATGACAAGGAATTAAAAGTAAAGGGGGAGAACCCAACAAAAAGAAAAAGTCATGGCAATGACAAGTCAATATGTTTCAGTTATAACCATCAACGTTAATGGTCTCAATTCACCAATCAAAAGAAATAGACCGGCAGAATGGGTCAAGAAGCAAAATCCACCAATATGCTGCATACAAGAAACACACTTAATTCAAAAGGAAACTCATAGACTGAAAGTTAAAGGGTGGAAAACAATACTCCATGTGATAGGAATGCTGAACCTCAAGTTTTGAGAAAAATAAGAGCAAGACAAACACAAAGCTCATGCAAGGGAGGAAAGTACTAAGATCAGAGCAGAAATCAATGCAATGGAGACTAAGAAAATGATACAAAAATCAATGGAGAAAGTTTTTTCTCCAAAAGAATAAACAAAATTGACAAACCCTCAGCCAACCTTATCAAAAAAAGGAAAGAAAACCCCAGTCTCGCGGAACACAGGCCGAATCAGCCCCCTGCAGACAGGCAGATCTGTGCACGCCCTACTGAGGTCCTCAGTCACGCGGAAGACGTCGAATCACCCCGCTGCAGACAGACAAGTCTGCTCACAACCTACCAAGGTACCCAGTCCCACGGAACATGCCGAATCAGCCCGCTGCAGACAGGCAGGTCTGTGCACACCCTACCGAGGTCTTGAGTCATGCGGAAGACACCAAATCACCCTGCTTCAGACAGGCAGGTCTGCCCACACCCTGCCGAGGTCACCAGTCACACAGAACACATGTCAAATCAGCCCATTGCAGACAGGCAGGTCTGTGCACGCCCTACCGAGGTACTGAGTCATGTGGAAGACACCGAATCACCCCACTGCAGACAGGCAGCCACCTGATTGCACATTACAAAGGTGCAGAGGACACCAGACAATCAGACCAAGGTACTGAGTCCCACTGTCCCCAACCCAGAGGTAGGGGCTTCTGAGCCATTGTCCCACTGCTCCTGGTCCAGAGGAAGGGTCTTCCCAGTCACCATCCCTCCCGCTGCTCCCAACCCAGAGGAAAGGGCTTTTGGGCCACCTTCTGTCCTGCTGATCCTGGCCAAGACGAAGGGGCTTCTGAGCCACCATACCACTGCTCCTGGTCCAGAGGAAGGGGTTTCCCTGCCACCATCCCTCTGGCTGCTCCCAGCCCACAGGAAAGGGCTTTTGGGTCACCATCCCTACTGCTCCTCCTGGCCCCTGTCCCACCTCACCCACCTCAGAGGAGGTAATCTGTGCAGGTGCTAACAGCCCCCCACCCCACTTGAAATGAGAAAAACACATAAATGAGTCTCAAAACCAGACTTCCAGATCACCTACAGAAACCCCAAAGGGAAATGAGATAGAACACTCTGATACTCAACCACCTGGACCCACTGAACTGGCAACAAAAGGGGATCTGGAAAAAATGAAATCAGAAATAATTTCTCAGATAACAGGAGAAATTGTGCTCCTCGTGAAAGACATGATTAAGAAATCTAGAGAGGAGCTCAGGAACATGATGGAATCCCAACACAGGAAACAAATGGAATCCATAAAACAGATGCAAATAGATTTCCAGGACATGAAAAACTCCATTGAAAGTCTACACAGCAGAATAAGTCAATGTGAGGACAGAATGTCAGATATAGAAGATAAGATTGCAATTAGTGACCAGGAAAAGAAAAATGGCTTCAAAATTATAAGGGAACATGAGCAATCAATCCAGCAGCTGCTAGATGATGCAAAGAAGAATAACATAAGACTGACTGGAGTCAATGAAGAAACAGGAGAGAGTGCAGATGACATAAAAAACCTCTTCACAGAAATAATGGCAGAAAACTTCCCAAGCAAGGGACAAGAGCTCGACATACAGATAAGTGAGGCATATATGACTCCAAATAGCCATGATCAAAAAAAAACTACACATAGGCATGTAATTGTTAAGATTCCAGAAACACAACAAAAGAACAAAGTTCTACAAGCAGTTGGAGAAAAGAAAAAAATCACATACAAAGGAAAGACCATCAAAATCACAGCAGACTTCTCAACACAAACCATCAAGGCAAGAAGAGCTTGGAGTGACATATTCCAAGCCCTAAAAGAAAACAGCCTCCAAACCAGATTGATGTACCCTGCAAAACTATCTTTCAAAATGGGTGGAGAAATAAGATACTTTCATGACAAAGAGCACCTTAGGAACTTCGTGAATACCAAACCAGCACTCAAAGAATTTTACACAATATCCTAGGAACAGACATTGAGGATCACAACCCCAGGAAGCAAAGCAGAATGAACCCATCTGGCATGACAAGAAATTAAAAGTAAAGGGGGAGAACCCAACAAAAAGAAAAAGTCATGACAATGACAAGTCAATTTGTTTCAGTTATAACCATCAATGTTAATGGTCTCAATTCACCAATCCAAAGAAATAGACTGGCATAATGGGTCAAGAAGCAAAATCCAACAATATGCTGCATACAAGAAACACACTTAATTCAAAAGGAAAGTCATAGACTGAAAGTTAAAGGGTGGAAAACTATACTGCATGTGACAGGAACCTGAAAAAAAGCAGGAGTAGCTATCCTCTTGGCAGATCAAGTAGATTTCAAACCAACACTGATTAAGAGAGATGAAGAAGGACACTACATCCTTGTAAAGGGAACAATCCAAGAGGAAGAGATGACAATCATAAATATCTATGCACCAAACACTAGTGTACCCAACTATATAAAACAAATACTAATGGACATGAAAAGTCATATATGCACTAATACAATTGAAGTGGGGGACCTCAACACCCCACTGTCACAAATAGATAGATCAACTAGACTAAAAATAAGTAATGAAATACTAGAACTCAATCGAACTCTTGAACAAATGAACTTAACAGATGTTTACAGAGTCTTTCACCCCACAAAATCAGAATGCACATTCTTCTCAGCTGCACATGGGTCATTCTCCAAAATAGACCACATACTCACACATAGAACTTGTTTAAGTAAGTGCAAAGGAATTGAAGTTATCCCCTGTATATTATCAGACCATAGTGTGATGAAATTGGAGATCCATAGCAAAACAAACTCAAAAAATTTCATAAACACATGGAAATTGAACAACACACTTCTGAATAACCAATGGGTCACAGAGGAAATTAAAGAAGAAATCAGACAGTTCCTTCAATTAAATGACAATGACAATACAACACATCGGAATCTATGGGACACAATGAAAGCAGTCTTACGAGGGAAATTCATAGCAGTGAATATGCATATTAGGAAAACAGAGCAATCCCAATTAAACAACCTGATGCTGAACCTCAAGCTTCTAGAAAAAGAAGAGAAGGACAACCCCAAAGCTCATACAAGGGAGGTAATTATAAAGATCAGAGGAGAAATTAATGCAATGGAGACCAAGAAAATGATACAAAAAATCAATGGAACCAAGAGTTGGTTCTTTGAAAGAATCAACAAAATTGACAAATCTTTAGTCAACCTTGTCAGCAAATAGGAAGAAAAGGCCCAAATCCATGCAATCAGGAACGAAAAGGATGAAATTCCAACAGACCCAGCAGAAATGCAGACGATTATCAATACCTACTTCCAGTACCTATACACCAATAAGATGGACAACACAGAAGAAATGGACAGATTCCTAGATACATATGAATTACCAAAGTTGAACAAAGAAGACCTAAAAATTCTAAACAACCCAATATCAACCAATGAAATAGAAAATGTAATTAAAATGTTATTAACTAAGAAAAGCCCAGGCCCTGATGGCTTGATTGCTGAATTCTACAAGACATTTAGAGAGGAACTGCTGCCACTACTGTTTAAACTCTTCAATAAAATTGAAAGGGAAGCAATACTCCCAAATTCATTCCTGGAAGCAAGCATCACCTTGATCCCCAAAGCAGAGAAAGATCCAACTGAAAAAGAGAACTATAGGCCAATCTCACTAATGAACACAGATGCAAAAATCCTTAATAAGATACTGGCAAACAGAATGCAGAAGATCATCAAGAAGATCATACACCCTCATCAAGTGGGATTCATCCCAGGGATGCAGGGATGGTTCAATATATGAAAATCAATCAATGTGATACGCTATATCAATAGAGGCAAGGACAAAATCCATATGATTATCTCCATAGACACAGAAAAATCATTTGACAAAATCAAACATGCATTTATGATAAAAACCCTACCAAAAATTGGAATAGATGGTCTCTACCTCAAACTGAGAGAAACCATCTATGAAAAACCAACAACCAATATCATACTAAATGGTCAAAAACTGAAATCCTTCACACTCAAATCAGGAACAAGACAAGGATGTCCACTATCACCACTCTTGTTCAATATAGTTCTGGAAATATTAGCCACAGCAATTATACATGAGAAAGAAATAAAAGGAATAACGATAGGTAATGAAAAAGTCAAATTGTCATTATTTGCAGATGACATGATACTGTATATAGAAGACCCCAAGAACTCCACCAAACGTCTTCTAGACTTAATTACCAAAATTCAGTAAAGTAGCTGGATACAAGGTCAACACACAAAAATCAATAGCTTTCCTCTACACCAATGACAGACTCACTGAGCGAGAAATAGGGCCAATAATTCCTTTCACAATAGCATCCAAAAAACTGAAATACCTAGGAATCATCCTAACAAAAGAAATCAAAGACCTCTTCTCTGAAAATTATGGCACTCTGAAAAGAGAGATTGAAGATGATATCAGAAAATGGACAGACATCCCTTGCTCCTGGGTAGGAAGGATTAATAAAGTGAAAATGGCCATACTTCCAAAACTGCTATATAGATTTCATGCAATTCCAATTGAGATCCCAGCAGTGTACTTCATAGACCTCGAGAAAACAATCCAAAAATTCATTTGGAGCAAGAAGAGGCCCAGAATAGCAAAAGCAATTCTAGGTAACAGAGATATGGCAGGGGCTATCACAATCCCCAACCTGCAACTATACTACAAAGTTACTGTGATAAAAACAGCATGGTACTGGCAAAGAAACAGACCTGAGGATCAGTGGCACAGAGTAGAAGATGCAGAAACAATGCCAGACACACTCAGCCATCTCATCTTTGACAAAGGAGCCAAACACCTTCACTGGAGGAAAGATAGCCTCTTTAATAAATGGTGCTAGAAAAATTGGACTTCAACTTGCCAAAGATTAAAACTAGACCTATATCTCTCACCCTGCACTAAAGTAAAATCAAAATGGATTAAAGATCTAAATATTAAAATAGAAACTCTGAACCAGTTGGAACAGAGGTTAGGTAGAACCCTTGAAGACATCAGTGTAGGAAAAAATTTTATGAACAAAACCTCAGTTGCCTGTGAACTAGCACAAACAATCAACAAATGGGATCTGTTCTTATTAAAAGGCTTCTGCACAGCAAGAGAAACCACCAGAAGTGTGAAGAGACAACCCACAATGTGGGAAAAAATCTTTACCTGCTCTTCCTCAGACGAAGGTCTACTAACTCAAATGTATAAAGAACTTAAAAAGATTAGACCTCCCAAATTTAAATACCCAATCCAACAATGGGCATCTGAAATGAACAGACATTTCTCAGACAAAGAAGTAGAAATAGCAGATAAATACATGAAAAAATGTTCAACATCACTGGTCAATGGAGAGATGCAAATGAAAACAACGCTGAGATTCCACTTCACTCCAGAAAGAATGGCTGCTATCATGAAATCAACCAATAAGAAATGCTGGCGGGGCTGTGCGATAGAGGAACCCTGCTCCACCGCTGGTGGGAGTGTAGACTGGTGCAACCGTTGTGGAAATCAGTACGGAGATACCTCAAAGAACTAGGACTGGAAGTCCCATTTGACCCCGCTATTCCACTGCTGGGGATCTTCCCCAAAGAATTAAAAGAATCATACCACAGTGATATATGTGCACCCATGTTCATAGCAGCACAGTTTGTAATAGCTAAAACTTGGAAACAGCCCAAATGCCCATCAACTGGAGACTGGATAAAGAAAATGTGGTTTTTTAATAAAAAGGAGTACTACTGAGGCATAAAAAATGAGAAATTAGAGACATTTATAGCTAAGTGGATGCACATTGAGGAGATACTCTTAAGTGAAATAAATAGGACACACATGTGTAAATACCAAATAGTTTCTCTGGTGTGAGAAACTGAAAGTGTAAATAAGGACTAAATGTATAATAGGTCATGTGAAATAGGAAGAAAAGGGGCAAAGGGTAAGGAAGTTTGAGGGCTAAGGGAAAGGATAGAAGGGAATGGGATTAAAATGAGAAAATGGAAAAATAGGAACAAAATTTTTGTAAATAGGGAGGAATGGAGGGGTTGAAGGGAGGGCTGGGCAAAGGTGAAAAAATAAGAATCAAGAGAGACTATGTAAAGGTGCAAATTTCCAATGATGAATGCCATTATATTGTATTCCTAAAATGTACCAATTATTAGAATGAATAATCAATAATGTAAAATAGGAATAAAAGTCCAAAGGGGTAGGGGTAGTGGGAGGCACAGGGGAAAGGATAGAAGGGAAAGGAAAAAATGATGAGAAATGGAAAAAATGGAAATAAATCCTTTGTAAATAGGGAAGGGTGGAGGGCATGAAGGGAGGGCTAGGAATGGGGAAAAAATAAGAACCAAGATGCATTATATAAAGGTACAATTCCCAATGAGAAATGTAATTGTGTTGTATACCTACAATGTACCAATGAAAGAATTTAATAGAAAAAAAAAAAGGGAAAGAAAAGACCTAAATCCATGCAATTAGGAATGAAAATGGTGAAATTACAATGGACCCAGAAGAAATCCAAAGGATCAATACACTTTTAGAAACTATGTGCCAATAAGGTGGAAAATACAGAAGAAATGGAGTGATTTCTAGATAAATATGAATTGCCAAAGTTTAATTTAGAAGACCTAAAAATTCTAGACAACCCAATATCAACCCACAAAATTGAAAATATAGTTAAAAACATACCTATTAAGAAAAGCTTGGGTCCTAATGGCTTAACTGCTGAATTCTACACGGCATTTAGAGAACTATTGTCACTACTCTTTAAACTCTTCAATGAAATTGAAAACAAAACAATATTCCCAAATTCATTCCTGTATGCAAGCATCACCTTAATCCCAAAAGACAAGAAAGAGCCAAAAGAAATAAAGAACTATAGGTCAATCTCACTAATGATCATAGACACAAAAATCTTCAGTAAGATAATGCCAAACAGAATCCAGAAAGTCATAAAGATGGTCATACACCCTGACAAAGTAGGATTCATCCAGGGATGCAAAGATGGTTCAATCTACAGAATCAACAAATGTAACACACTATATTAACAGAGCCAAGGACAAAAAAACATATGATCATCTCAATATTTGCAGAAAAAGTATTCAACAAAATTCAACATCCTTTCATGATAAAGACCCTACAGGAGATTGGAATAGATGGTCTTTCTCTCAACCTGATAAAAACAATCTATGAAAAAACAATAGCCAACATCATACTAATTGCTCAGAAACTGAAATTCTTCATGCTGAAGTCAGGAACAAGACAAAGATGTCCTCTATCACCATGCTTGTTCAATACTGATCTGGAAATATTAGCCACATCAATTAGACAAGAAAAAAATTAAAAGAAATAAAGGTAGGAAAGTTAAATTGTCATTATTGGCAGATGACATGATACTCTATATAGAAGACCCCAAGAACTCCACCAAAAGTGTTCTAGACATAATAACCAAATTCAGCAGAGTACCTGTATATAAGATCAATACACAAAAAACAATAGCCTTCCTGTACATGAATAACAGACTCACTGAGAGAAGAACTGGAAAAACAACTCCTTTCATAATAGCATGCAAAAACATGAAATACCTAGGAATCAATCTAACAAAAGAAATAAGACCTCTACTCTGAAATCTACAGCATTCTGAAAAAAGAGATCAAAGAGGATATCAGGAAATGGAAAGATATACCTCACACCTTAGTAAGGAGAACTAATAATGAAAATGGCCATACTTCCAAAACTGTTATATAGATTCAATCCAATCCCAATTTGAATTCCAACAGCATACTTCACAGAACTTGAGAAAACAATAAAAAATTATTTTGGAACCAAAGAAGATGTAGAATGGCAAAAGGAATTCTAGGCAACAAAGACAAGGTAGGGAGTATCATAATCCTCAACTTGAAACCATATTACAAAGCTACTATGATAAAAACCACATGGTACTGGCAAAGAAATAGATCCAAGTGTCAGTGGAAAAGATTAGAAGATGCAGAATGAACCCCAAATACTGTCAGCCACCTCATATTTGACAAAGGATCCAAACACCCTAAACTGGAGGAAATATAGCCTCTATAATAAATGGTGATGGAAAAATTGGGTTTCAACTGGCCAAAAATTAAAACTAGATCTATATCTCTTACTGTGCACTAAACTAAAATTGAAATGGATTAAAGATCTGAATACTAAAACAGAAACACTAAACCAGCTGGTAGAAAGGTTAGGTAGAACTCTTGAAGACATTGCCGTAAGAAAAGTTTTCATGAACAAAACTTCAGTTGCAAATTAACTACCAAAAAGATGAACTGGGATCTTATCCCATTAAAAAGCTTCTGCACTGTAAAAGCAACCACCAAGAGAGTGAAGAGACAACCCACAATGTGGGAAAATTTTTACCAGCTGTTCCTCAGAGAAAGGTCTACTATCTAGAATATATACAGAACATAAAAAAATCAGACCTCCCAAATTTAAAGATCCAATCCAAAAGTGGGCATCTGAAGTGAACAGACATTTCTCAGACAAAGTAGAAATAGCAAATACATATGAAAAAGTGCTCAACGGCACTGGCTATTCAAAAGATGCAAATTAAAAGAATGCTGTGATTCTACCTAAGTTCAGAAAGAATGGCTGCTATCAAGAAATCAACCAGTAACACATGCTGACCGGGTTGTGGGGGAAAAAGGAACCCTTCTCCACTATTGTCGAGTGTAGACTGTTGAAAACACTGTGGAAATCAATATTGAGATACCTAAAAAACTAGGATTAGAGGTCCCATTTGACCTATCATTCCTCTGCTGGGTAGCTCCCCCCCAAAATTAAAAGAATCATACCACAGTAATATATGTTCACTCATGCCTACAGCAGCACAGTTTGTAATGGCTAAAACTTGAAAACAGCCCAATTGCCCATCAACTGGTGACTGGATAAAGAAGATTTTTTTAAAATAAAATGGAGTACTTCTGAGCCATAAAGAATGATAAACTAGAGGTATTTATAGCTAAATGGATGCACGTTAAGGCTATACTCCTAAGTGAAATACATAGGACACACATGTGTAAGTACCGAATAGTTTCTCTGGTGTGAGAAACTGAAAGTGTAAGTAAGGATCAAAATGTAGAACAGATAATGTGGAAAAGGAAGATAAGTCCCAATCAGAAGGGGCAGTGGGAGTGATAAGGGAAGGGAAAGGAATAAATAGGAGAAAAGCAAAAAAACAGAAACAAAGTCTTTTTAAATAGGAAGGGGTGGAGGGGTGGCATGGAAGACAGGGGAATTGGGAAAAAATAAGAACCAAGATATATCATATAAAGGTAAAAGTCCCCAATGATGAATGTCAGCATATTGTACCAATAAATTCAATGAATGTACCAATAAATGTAATGAATTTTAAAGCTCAAAAAAATAAAGACAAAATGTAGCACAATTTGTATGAATCTTTGAAATTTAGAGGAAATAACACATTTTACTACAAACTAGAAAAGAAGACCCTTCTCAATTCTATGTTTTAAATTTTCACCTTAAAAACATAGAAAACATCAAATTACTCCTAAATCAAGCAAAAAGGTAGTAATTTTAAAAGTACATAAACAAATTAAAAAAAGAAAAGTAATAAGAAAAAATGATACCTAAAGCCATTTCTTAGAAAACACTATGGTACAGAAAATAAAAAAGAAGCAATATATTGGATTTAATAAATATAACATTTACTTGTAATATTTTGTCTCCTGGAAAAGTAAATCGGTGGTTAAGCTAAGAAGAGTTTCAGCTATTTTATGCTTTTTCATGGGATGGACAATTTGATATTAGTTCATTTTTTTGGAATTGATCAAAATTATATTATGTAAAAGACAAGTGATATATTCCTCATGATCACGGAAACTGTAAGTATTGGCTCATCAAAACTGTACGATACAATACTCGATAGCACAGAAGTAAAGACAAATTTTGGGAGACTATAGGATTTCATTCTCTAGTTTTTTTCAAATCTTAAAGCTTATTTAATAGGAAACTAAGTATTAGTCACACCTTCCAAAATGGAGCTGAAACTTCAAGAGGACCATCTGACACCCTGGAAAAATTCAGATTGCATAAATGATAAAACCCTATCAATGATATCTCTACACATATTCCACAAATATAGATCTTTTGGTTTGTTCTTTTTTCTAAAAGCATCAAGCTATTATGAACACAATGATTACTAATGAATAATAAATGAGTAATTTCTGCTAATATGTGGAGTTCTGTTTTAAATAAATATGATTAATTTGGCAAAGAAAAACTTTATAACTCTAAAATGTTCAATCTTATATGCTTTGGTGACTCATGATCATATTCCTTCTTTCTATCCATAGTACATTCTTTCCATTAAATGTCTCAAAAGTTAATGTGGGAAAGAAAAATGCCATCTGAAAAAATTTTTTTAAAACAAAACTATAACCTTGTTTACTTTACTTAATATATGTAGATTTGTATCATATATCTTACCACTGTATTAAGTGCCTTTGCAATATGAGTAAAACCTACTAAAGTGGAATTTACTCAATATGTGAGTATTCACATTGCAGTAGCACAAGCACATGTTAAATGTATATGGTTTTGTAGAAATTTGAATGTTTACACTGATTAGATTGTTGTCCCAAGCTGACTGCCATGACATATTTGTCAACCTCCCAGTTAAATAAATTCTTAAGTGTATTATGAATGTAAGTGAATATAGAGAAACTTAAGTGTAAAACAAGTGAGAAATGATGAACTTCCTACTAAATAGATTATAAAATATCATTTTGGTGCCATTTTTCCCCTTTTCTAAATATGCTACATTACAGTAAAAGTGAAATTTATATAGCTAGAATTTTTAGAATACTAAATATTTTAGAACACTAGAATTTTTAGAATAATATACTAGTATTATGTAAGGTTAAAAAGTAGTTTCTCCCTTTCTTTTAAGATTTATTGGCTTGCAAAAAGAACACTTTGATCTTAACATTTACTATAAAAACAGCTGTATGTATATTATTTTACAAATAGGTATTAAAACATCAACACATGACACATTTGGTAATCATTTTATCATTTGAATGCAAGTTCTATGCCACAAGAATTATTTCCTTTTACAAAAATAAAATGATTTTTATTATACTCTGAATAAAACCAGCAGGAGAGTAAGAATTCTACACTATATGATACAGCAAATGTGCATGAAGTGCTTGATATATTCCTAAATATTGCTGATTTCTAATACTTTCTATAGATAAATAATCCATGTTTATCCAAGCATAGGAGATAAAGTTTGTTGTCAAAAGCCCATGATGTGGATTATCTAGCATTTTAATGTCACAGCAATGCTCTAACTAAAATATTTCACAAGCAAAAATAAAAATTATATCTGCTGTTACCTCAAAAAAATCTCATGAAACACTCGAAATGCAAATATGCTATTGTGATATGGTGACTTTATAATTTGTATTATCTGCTGTTATGGATAACTAGAATTTGTACTATTTTTGCAGTTTTATTTTAGCAGGCAACAAACATTAACAGTAATTATTTGACAGAACTATACTAGTAGAAAGTACTAGTAATATCAAAGGTGCTAAGGGCTGGGGAATTAGTTCAGTGGCACTTCCTCTGCCTCACAAGCACAAGGTCCTAGGTTCGATCCCTGGTACCAAAAAAAAGGTGCCAAAACCTAGTAACTAAAAGCAATTAGGACAATAAGTGAGTCAAATGGAGATCTGCCTTATAGCAATAGAAGCAATTTGGAAATCTGGTCCTAATAAGTAGTTCAGGTCAATGTGTCTCAGTGGATTATAAATTGAATATTACTCAACATCAGGCTAAAAAAACCTTTATCTGGTTGGACCAAAGGCCCTGTTTTTAAAATGAGCAAACTGAATACACATTATGAAGTAAACATGTTTGTTAAACAGTGTTATTCATTGCTTAAATTTTTACTATATTAAATAATAAAGGGAAGAAAAAGATTGAAAAAAATGAAAGACAGAAGAAAGAAAAAATGGATTACCATGGACATAAGGCAAAGTAATTTGGCAGTTGTTCAGTACTAATTAAATAGTGTAGGCAACCAGCTAAGACTCTGCAATATTTATAGCTTATAATGGTTTGACAGTCACCTCAGTCTTCTTTGTCTATAAGTTTAGAGTAACCAAGACAGAAGTACAATTTAACAAACACATATATTTTTAAAAACTCTGAATATGGAAATATGCCATTCAAATATACATTGAGTATTTTAGTCTCTTTTGAAAAAATTAGAAAAGAAATATTTCAATATTGTAAGTAACAAAAGTATTTGTTTGAAGGCTAATATAGAGGAGCCATAATTCCACCACTTACATTTTTAGAAATGATGCCAACTATAACCAAGGTAGAATACATATCTTTTGTTTAAATATTTGCTAAATTTATAGAAACTGAAAAAAATAATACTGATTTGGCAGCTAGATGCTTGGTAAGACATTTACACCCAAATAGACAAGATACATATGACAAGAACATGATTGATACTTTGAAAATATCCATTTGTATAAAATGTAAATATCAAAACTACTATTTACCTACTTTTCACAGTTCAATTAACCCTGTTCAGTAAATTTTACTAGAATTTTTATTTAGTATTACCTTTCTTTAAACAAATCATTTATCTATAGAAGGAATGTATTCAATGCATAATACATGCTATACCATCAGTCAGGAAATGTTTATAATAGTTTAAGGACAAAAAACTGTCTACTACCCACCTCCATCATTGTTGAAATCAATGAGATGCATTTATATGTAATGAAGTAATTGTTCAGTATACTAATGCTATAATTATAATGTTAAATAAAGGAAAAAGATGACACTAAAGTAGCTTGTATCCTGAAAACCTAATAAATTATACAAATTATTCTCTTCATATATAACAGATGTTCCATTATAAGTATAAATAGTACCATGGATTTTAACATTCTCAAAAAAAAATATTACACAAATAATTCTTAATGGAAGAATCACTTCCTAGTTTCCATTCTTGATTGTCTTTATATTTTTAAACATTGCTTTCTCTTTCTTCTGCTTTTTAGATTGAATATACATTCACTAACTACTGAAGTATTGACTTAAGAAAACAGAAAATGTGTACAAATACACACCTACTATATTTAAGCTGTTTAAGTGGTTTAATTAAATTCAAGTCACTTAGCAAATTTAGTATCATAATGAGAACTAAAACAACAAACAATTTTCACTCACATAAACAATATGAAAGAATATCCTCAATTACATAAACTGTAAAATAATTATTATTTAATCTTCCCTAATAATATAAATATTTGGACGGAAAACATTTTTATCATTAATTTGAATGAATTTATGTCACTATTTTAATTTCACTGTTTACAAATTGTACCATTTAACCTAGTAGTTGAGACACATCTTCAGCCTAAATGGTGCCATGAATTCCCACTTGCATGAATGCTTATCAGTGAAGTATCTAAATATGTCAAACATATGTTTCATATGTAGCTATAAGCACAATGAATTCTATTTCTTAAATGTCATAAAATTCTGCTCCAAAGTCACTAACATTTTCTATGTGACATGTTTTCAAAATATCTTCTTGTTTATTTTAAGATAAATGAAGGGATGGTATAACTTACAATATTTCATTGCATATTAATAAAAGTAAAAATCCTATTATTTCAGATTTCTAAAAGAAAATATATCTCAATAAAGACAACTGAGGTTCTACTAATAACCACACTGATTTTAAAAAGTAATAATGAAATTCTTTACCAGCCACTGACACTAAAGTACAATATTCTCATGAATTAAAGGTCCATGATCCTTTGGAAGTTATTTTAAAAGGGCAAAATAATAGGCATAAACACATTCAATAGTATAAGGTTAGTAATCTCTTTCAGGAAGTTAATTCTAGTTAGAAGTGATGGGTCAATGTGGGCATGAACAAGAAGGGTTTCTGGCTTTTCTCTTTACCTTCTGCTTCCTGTCTGCCTGCCTGGAGAAGCTCTGCTCAACCACTCTTTCCTGCCTTGCCATCTTGCCTTGCAGCCAGCTGCCTATGGACTGAAATGTGAGACAAAACAAACTTCTCTTTCCTTAAATTGTGGGTGTCTGGTATTTTGTCCCAGCAATGAGAGAAATAACTAAGACATCAAGGCTGGGGTTAAAATTTCAATTCTTTTACCTCTATCTCAGAAAGTGCTGGGATTAGAGAAGTCAGTCACTGTGCCATAAGAAAGTTTTGAAGACTATTATGTTTAAATCCAAATCCCTATGCATGTGAAGAAAAACTTTCCTCTCTAATCTAGCATTGGTGATTAAAACTGAGAGTTAATATTAACTAAATAAAAATTATGCTGTACTCAAGGAAAAATGCTGATAATAGAAGTGCTTTCTATAAATAATTTTTTTCTGTTTGAAGGACAATGCAGAGAATAAAAATCCCTCTGTTGTCTTAGTTACATTCTCATCTCTGGGACAAAACACCCAACAACCACAAGTTAAAAGAGGAAAAGTTTATTTTAGCTCACTATTTGTAGACATTTTAGCCCATACTCAAATGAATTTAAGGCAAGGAAACATGAAAGAGGTGCTTGGCAGAAGAGAAACAGTCCATGGAATGGAAGGAAGGAGGCAGTGAGACTTCCTTCTATTTTTATTCCATCCAGGCTGCAATCCTATTGGTTTTTTGCAACCACAACCAGGGTGGGTCTTATATCTTCAGTAAATCCATAATCCACACCCAGAACTATTCTAAACCAATCAGTGGAATAATCTAGTATCACACCTATAATCCAGTAAATCCTAAAACCCCCACCCGAAAGTACATGAAGCTTTGTATTGACATGTAGATACAAGCCATAACATTCTGCCTCTGGCACCCCAAAGACTTGTGGACATTCCTTTATGCACAATGCATTTAATGCATCTGTAAGAGTTGGAAAAGTCCTAACAGTCTCAGCATTGCTGAAAAGTCCATATCCAAATTCTCCTCTGAGGTTTAAGGCAAACTCTGAGCTAAGACCCTGTTTAAATGAAAAGAAATTTAAACACTTTCAACATACAGTGGCACACAATAAACATTACCACTCCAAAAGGTATAAATGAGGGAGGGAAAGAATGGTATCAAAACAATGTAGGACTGCATAACTCTGTAATCATAAAACTCCCCTAGCCCCAACTGTGATTGAATGTGAGTAAATAGATAAAGACTCTTCTTAGTTCCAGGACACTAGATAAGATCCATATCAGCCATAATTATCCAACTCTTTGTTCCGGATACCACTATCTATAGAACAATTTACAAAGCATCTGCTGACTATCAGAACATGTCAGGCTAATTAACATGCAAATGTAAGACCACTAACCTTTGTTCCCACTTCTGTAAATTTTGCCTGTTAACTTCCCTGCAACCCCCTATAAAAAGAGCCTGGACTCTGGGCTGATCGCCTCTCTAAGCTACTTTGCTTTGGGAGTGCCATCTGGCCAGACTAAGGTCTGTTTCACTTTCCAACTTGTCCGGTGTGTTCCTTCCCGGGTGTTCTTCACTGCAGTCAGCTCCTTGGAGCATTTGATAAGGCCTTTGGTCTTACATTCTGGAGGCACCACTGGGATCCCCAGGTGTGCTCCACTTCAGCTCCTTGGAGCATTTGGTAAGGCCCTTGGTCTTACATTCTGGAGGCACCGCTGGGATTCCCGGGTGTGCTCCACTTCAGCTCCTTGGAGCATTTGGTAAGGCCCTTGGCCTTACATTCTGGAGGCACCGCTGGGATCCCTGGGTGTGCTTCACTCTAGTCAGCTCCTTGGAGTGTTTGGTAAGGACAGCGGTCTTACAACAAGACCAAATCAAGAAGGGCAAACATTAAATCTTGTAGTTCTACATTGCTGACCTGTCCAACATTCTGAGTTTCCACTGCGCTTCTGGCTTTGCATTCACACTTTCCTCTCAGGGGTACACTGCTTGTCCTCTCAGGCCTTCTTCTGAAATCTAGGTGGAAGCCTTCCTGAACCCACAACTCTTGAATCCTGCATGTGTGTTAAACCAGCACCATGTAGATGACACAAAGTTCTGACACCAGCTAGCACAATAGCCAGACTTCCTTGTCTCTTAGCTCTAGAGTTTGAGTACGGGTATTTCTGAGCAGTAAGAACCCAATCCTGGAGAACAAATTCAGTAGTCTACCATCATTCTAGAGCATGATGCCTTGGGGTCCTCTTCTCAAAGCAAAGTTTTTCTCCTTTGCAATTTTGAGACTGCAAAGGGTGGAGTCTTGCTAATTCTTGTGATACCCTCAGGACATCCTTTCTCTTGTCCTGTTCCAAAATACTTGGCTCTATAATGTAAATCTTTTTAGTGACAAAGTTTTCCTCTGCTCCATCTTTGTGGGCCTCAAATTTCCTGGAGCTTCCTTGCTGGCCAAACTCAAAACTTTTAAAATAATTCTGCTAGATCATTTGCTCTTTATTTTCAAGGTATAGTTAGCTAAAAACCTCAACAATAGCCATGCCAATACCTCAACATTAGACTGCCTCAAAATTTCTTCTGTGAGATTAATTAGTCTGTTGCCCTTATCTTAATCTCCTGGAATGGCTGTAGACATGAACAAAATGCAGACATGTTTTCTTGCCAAAGCACAATATCCAAGGCCTGGAGTACAAATGTCAATTCAGTTCTTGTTCTTAACAGAAACCTCCTGAAAAGTCTTTACTGGCTTTGTTACTCTCAGCATTCTTGTCTTCTGAGTTCTGAACAGAAATTTCCATCAAGTTTGGCTCATAGAATTGTAGGGCTGCTTCTCCAGATAGCATCTCCCAACTTTTCCAAACTCTCTTCTCACAATCCAATTACAAAGTTTTCTGACTACATAGCATCTCAGCAATGACGCCACTCCTGGTATCAAAATATATATCACTCAGTGTTCACTAGAGTAACAGAATATATGATTTACAAGGTAGCCTTATGATTATCACCTTTAGAGTCAGGTGTGGAAGAATGTAAAAGGGCCATCTGTGCACTGGAGAACTGAAAAATCTAGTCAAGGTGAAAGACCTGGGACTCACTAAAAGTCCCTTTGAAGTCTGTATTGGGAAGACAAAGGATCTATTTTGGATGGCTGAAGAGTCAGAGCTTGAAGGCCAAAGAGTCTGAGCTGTAAGGCTAAAGAATCTGTGCTGCAAGGCTGAATGGTATGTGCTAGAAGCCTAGGGACAGACCTTCAAAGGTGATGGTGAAGACTGGAGCTCCTCCAAATATAAAGAAATGAGGCTTCCTTCTTTCCTTTTTTAATATATTCAGGGTACAGTCCTGTTGGTTGGTGCCATTCATCCAAAAGGGTGGGTCTTCCACCTTGAGTAAGTACATTATTCAGTCATACCCAGAACTATGCTAAGCTAATCAGTTGGGCATTTCTTACTCAAATTAGCACAAGAGTAAACTATCACAACTCCAAGTGCTTATGTCATCATCAGAAAAGAATTACCTAATGTCCATTATGTAGTTGTGTGCTCTAGTGTTTTGTACATAAATATTTATGTTTGTCATCTCTTTCTGTTGGATTGTTCCCTTTACAAGGTTGCAGTGTCCTTCTTTGTCTCTCTTAATCAGTGTGGGTTTGAAATCTACTTGATCTGCAAAGAGAATAGCTACTGCTGCCTTTTTTTGGGTTCCCATCACATGGAGTATTGTTTTCCACCTTTTAACTTTAAGTCTATGAGTTTCATTTTGAAATAAATGTGTTTCTTGTATGCTGCATAATATTGGCTTTTGCTTCTTGACCATTGTGTCAGTCTACTTCTTTTGATAGGTGCATTGAGACCATTAACATTGATGGTTATAACTGATACATATTGAGTTATCATAGTCATGACTTTTTCTTTTTGTTGGATTCTTCCCCTGTACATTTAATTTCTTGTTGCACCCAATGGGTTCATTCTGCTGTGCTTCTTGGGGTTGTGATACTCATTGCCTATTCCTAGGATATTGTCTAAAATTTATTGGATTGCTGGTTTGGTATTCATGAAGTTCCTAAGTATCTTATTTCACCATCAATTTTGAAAGATAGTTTCACAGTGTACATCAATCTGGGCGGAGGCTGTTTCCCTTTAGGTCTTGGAATATGTCACTCTAAGCTCTTCTTGCCTTGAGGGTTTGCATTGAGAAGTCTGCTGTGATTCAGATGGGTTTTCCTTTGTATGTGATTTGTTTCTTTTCTCTAACTGCATGTAGAACTTTGTTCTTCTGTAGGGTTTCCAGAATCTTAACAATTATATGCCTATGTGTAGAAGTTTTTTTGATGAAGCCTATTTGGTGTCCTATATGCCTCACTTATCAGTATGTCAAGTTCTTTTCCCCTGCTTGGGAAGTTTTCTGCCATTACTTCTGTGAAGAACTTTTTATGTTATCTGCACTCTCTCCTGTTTCTTCATTGACTCTGATCAGTCTTATGTTTTTCTTCTTTGCATTGTCTAGAAGCTGCTGGATTGATTTCTCATGTTCCCTTAAAATTTTGAAGCAATTTTTCTCTTCCTGGTTGCTAATTGCAATCTCATCTTCTATATCTGAAATTCTGTCCTTACTTTGGCTAATTCTGGTGTGTAGACTTTCAATGGAGTTTTTGATCTTCCGGAAATATGTTTGCCTCTGTTATATGGATTCCATTTGTTTCTTATGTTGGGATTCCATCATGTTCCTCAGCTCCTCTCTAGATTTATTAATCATGTCTTGCAGTACAAGCACAATCTCTGCTGTTATCTGAGAAATTATTTCTGATTTTATTTTTTCCAGATCCTCTTTTGTTGCCAGTTCAGGGAGTCCAGGTGGTTAAGTATCAGAGGGTTCCATCACATTTCCCTTTGGGGTTGCTGTAGGTGATCTGGAAGTTTGTTTTTGAGACTTGTTTAAGTGTCTTCTCATTTCAACGGGGGAGGGGGGTTGCTATTGGTGCCCATGCGTCTCACCTCCTTTGGGCTGGGAGCAGTGGATCAGCGGTCCGGAAGCCCCTTCCTCTTGGCTGAGAATGGTGGAGTGGCCTCTGGGATTTCATTGTGCTTCTGTGTCTTGTAATTTTCTATTTTTTTGTTTTATTTTGTTTTCTGTGTTGATGGTTATAAATTTCTCATGGCAGGTAAGTTTATCACTAATATTGAGGCTTCCCTAGGAAATGTGTATTCCTCAGAGATGTCTTCTGTGCATACTTTTTTCTTGGTCTTTATGTCTGTCCCAAGATCCTACCTTCTCAATATATTAAAGATGATAATTTGCTATCTATTTGGCCCAGCACTCATTCCTTTGGTTTTTGACTACGGTGATAAGTATGGCCCTAGATAATCACAGTTTGGTCATTCAAGGGAAAACAACTGATTACAACAGGTATGCCATCTTGGCTAAAGTAGTACAATTATCAATATCAATAGCATCAAGGACAGACTAGAAACTGAAAAACTATGGTAACTATTAATTTGTTACCTTTAGCAACAGAGCAAGATCTACAGTTATAAAACACAATGCAAGGAAATTGTATGCAATGGTTTTCCCCTTAGTGATGTGATTATGCTCTTGGTGGGGAGATGTGAAAGGGATAGGGGGAAAAATAGAGAGATATTTGTAAGGAAATGTAGTAGAGGCAAGAGTGGAGGAACACAGATCATCACTCCACCTTTGGGAGACTGGATAAGAGGACAAAAGAGAAAGAATGAAGGATTACGCAAAAGAATATTGAAGTGAACCAGATAGATAAGAGATAACTTTTACTCACCTGAAAATATCATAAAATCAAGAGAGATAATTGAAGAAAGATGAGAATAAAATAAAAGTAAATGGAAAAACCTAAACAAGGAAGGAAAAAACCCCAACCAGATGGAAAAAGTAAAACAAAACCAACCAACAAACCAAAAAAAAAAAAAGATACCTCCTTTGGTACTCACAGTTTTGTAGTAGTGTCCAAAGCAGGTAGTGTCCCAAAACTGTGCTGCCTATCAAGTCTGCAGTAGGATTAGTGCTGGACACAGGGCTCATCTTGTGGAAGCTGGTACTGGTCTTCAGCCAGCTGTTTTTTGGATTTTCCTCGCTGGCTGGCCCAATTCTCCTTACCATGAATTGCTGTGGAGCTCTCAGGCAGGGACAGTCTGGGACTACCACCAATTCCTGTGTACACTTGGCTCCAACTTGTCTTTGCACAACTACCTCAGTTTCAGCCCCACTGGGGCATCTCCATCCTGTCACACCATTTGTCACAGGGTGGGGTGTGGGGGTGGGGTGGGGTCACTGCTGCAAATACAGCACAAGGCTGCTTGTGTTGAGTGCTGACTTCCCAAGGTTATTTAAATTCCACATGCATGTCTTTGTCTTTCTGTCAAGCCACTGGTCACCACTCACTTCTTTCACCACCTCTGCTCTACTACGGTCCCTAACTTTGCTGCATCTAGGATTTCCAGTTAGCTACTAGGATGCCTGACAAAGGGGGGGAAAAGGACTGGCAGCCGATTCCATCACTCAACTCTGTGTGTACCAACAAAATTTGCTGCCAGGTTGCAGCGTCCCATATGTAGTGGAAGGCAAGAGAAGCAAAGGCCTTTTTTTCTGAAAACTATGCTTTGCAGTTTGAATTAGCCACACTTTTTCAGTCCATCAGCTTCTTGGAGGGTTCTCACTATGGTGATTCTTCCTCGGTGCTTCCTGTGTTGCTGGTAGCCCTGTGGGCTGATATGCTGTTTTATGAAGCCCTGTGCCAATGTTATATATGATCTACAAGTCTCTTATTTCAGATTGATTTTGGCAGGATGTATGCCCTCCGCCCCTTCTTCCAATTACCTGTGTTTTAGTAAGTAGATTTTTCTCTTAGTAGCTTCACTGTGGCTCCTCCACTGTTCAGTCATGTTAAATCCACTTTGGAGCCTTTCTCATCACACACTATTTCAAAGAATCATTTTTATTCTAAAGTTTCAAAGTTGTTCAATACAATAAACCATGCTTAAACAAAATCACAAGGTTGCATTAATATCACCTCTGATCTTGTATCCTGAGGTAATTACATAATGGACATGAAAAGTCATATATGCACAAATACAATTGTAGTATGGAACCTCAATACCCCACTCTCACAAATTGATCAACTAGCCAAAAAATCAGTAATTAAATACTAGAAATCAATCAAACTCTTGAACAAATGAACTTAACAGATGTTTACAGAGTCTTCCAACCCACAAAGTCAGAATACACATGCTTTTCAGCTGCACATGGGTCATTCTCCAAAATAGACCACATACTCACTCAGAGAACATGTTTCAGTAAATGTAAAGGAATTGAAGTTACCCCCTGTATATTATCAGACCATAGTGTGATGAAATTGGTGATCCATAGCAAAAGAAACAGGAAAAAATTCATAAACATGTGGAAATTGAACAACACACTTTTGAATAACCAATGGGTCACAGAGGAAATTGAAGAAGAAATCATACAGTTCCTTCAATTAAATTACAATGACAATACAACATATTAGAATATATGGGATACAATGAAAGCACTCTTATGAGGGAAATTCATAGCAGTGAATGCTCATATTAGGAAAACAGAGAGAGCCCAATTAAACAACCCGATGCTGATCCTCAAGCTTCTAGAAAAAGAAGAGAAGACAAACCCAAAGCTCATACAAGGGAGAAAATTAGAAAGATCAGAGCAAAAATCAATTCAATGGAGACTAAGAGAATGATACAAAAAATTAATGAAGCCAAGAGTTGATTCTTTGAAAGAATAAAAAATATTGACAAACCCTTAGCCAACCTTACCAGAAAAAGGAAGGAAAAGGTTCAAATCCATACAATTAGGAATGAAAAGGGTGAAATCACAACAGACCCAGCAGAAATCCAGAGAATCATCAATACCTACTTTCAGAACCTGTACACAAATGAAATGGAAAACAAAGAAGAAATGGACAAATTCCTAGATACATATGATTTACCAAAGTTGAATGAAGAAGACCTAAAAATTTTAAACAACCCAATATCAACCAATGAAATTGAAAACATAATTAAAAACTTACCAACTAAGAAAACCCCAGGTCCTGATGGCTTCACTGCTGAATTCTACAAGACATTTAGAGAGGAACTACTGCCACTCCTGTTTAAGCTCTTCAGTGAAATTGAAAGGGAAGCAATACTCCCAAATTCATTCCTGGAAGCAAGCATCACCTTGATCCCCAAAGCACAGAAAGACTCAACTGAAAAAGAGAACTATAGGCCAATCTCACTAATGAACATAGATGCAAAAATCCTTAATAAGATACTAGCAAATAGAATGCAGAAGATCATCAAGAAGATCATACACCCTGATCAAGTGAGATTCAACCCAGGGATGCAGGGATGGTTCACTATACGCAAATCAATCAATGTAATACACTATCTCAATAGAGCCAAGGACAGAAACCATATGATTACCTCCATTGATGCAGAAAAAGCATTTGACAAAATCCAACATGCATTTATGATAAAAACCCTACAAAAAATTGAAATAGATGGTCTCTACCTCAAAATGATAAAAGCCATCTATGAAAAACCAACAGCCAATATCATACTAAATGTTCAAAAACTGAAATTCTTCACACTAAAATTAGGAACAAGACAAGGATGACCACTCTTGTTCAATAATGTTTTGTTTTGTTTTGTTTTTGGTACCAGGGATCAAACTCAGGACTTTGTGCTTAGGAAGCAGGAGGCAGAACCACTGAGCTAAATCCCCAGCCAATGTTCAATATTGTTTTGGAAGCATTAGCCATGGCAATTAGAAAAGAGAAAGAAATAAAAGGAATAAAGATAGGAAATGAAGAAGTCAAACTGTCATTACTTGCAGATGACATGATACTCTATATAGAAGACCCCAAGAACTCCACCAAAAGTCTTCTAGACTTAATAACCAAATTCAGTCAAGTAGCTGGTTACAAGGTCAACACACAAAAATCAATAGCTTTCCTCTACATGAACAATATACTCACTGAGACAGAAATAGGGCAAACAATTCCTTTCACAACAGCATCCAAAAAACTGAAACACCTAGGAATCAACCTAAAGAAAGAAATCAAAGACCTCTTCTCTGACAACTATAGCACTCTGAAAAGAGAGATTGAAGATTACATCAGAAAATTGCAAGACATCCCCTGCTCCTGGTTAGGAAGTATCAATATAGTGAAAAAGGCCATACTTTCAAAACTGCTGCATACATTCAAAGAAATTCCAATTGAGATGCCAGCAGCATACTTTATGGACCTTGAGAAAACAATTCAAAAATTCATTTGGAACAAGAAGCAACCCAGAATAGCAAAAGCAATTCTAGGTAACAGAGACATGGCAGGGGTGTACCACAATGCTCAACTTGAAGCTACACTACAAAGCTGCTGTGATAAAAACAGCATGGTACTGTCAAAGAAACAGACCTGAGGATGAGTGGAACAGATTAGAAGATGCAGAAAAAACTCCAGAAACACTCAGCCACCTCATATTCAATAAAGGAGCCAAACACTCTCACTGGAGGAAAGATAGCCTCTTTAATAAATGGTGCTGGAAAAAATTGGGTTTAAACTTGCCAAAGATCAAAACTAGACCTATATCTCTCACCATACACTGAAGTAAAATTGAAATGGATCAAAGATCAAAATATTAAAATAGAAATGCTGAATCAGCTGGAACAGAGGTTAGGTAGAACTCTTGAAGATATTGGTGTAGGAAAAGATTTTATGAATAAAACCTCAGTTGTCCATGAACTAGCACAAACAATCAGCAAGTGGGACCTCTTCTTCTTAAAAAGCTTCTGCACAGCAAGAGAAACCACCAGCAGTGTGAAGAGACAACCCACAATGTGGGAAAAAGTCTTCACCTGCTTTTCCTCAGGCAAAGGCCTACTATATTGAATCTATAAAGAACTTAAAAAGATCAGACCTCCCATATTTAAAAACCCAACCTGAAAATGGGCATCTTAAATGAACAGACTTTTCTCAGACAAAGAAGTAGAAATAGCAAATAAATATATGAAAAAATGTTCAACTTCACTAGTCATTCGAGAGATGCAGATGAAAACAACACTTAGATTCCACCTCGCCCCAGAAAGAATGGCTGCTATCATGAAATCAACCAATCACAAATGCTTTCGGAGCTGTGTTGAAAGAGGAACTCTGCTCCACTGCTGGTGGGAGTGTAGACTGGTGCAAGCACTGTGGAAATCAGTATGGATATTGCTCAAAGAACTAGGACTGGAAGTCCCATTTGACCCCACTATTCTCCTGCTGGAGATCTTCCCCAAAGAATTAAAAGAATCATACCACAGTAATATATGTGCACCCATATTCATAGCAGCACAATTTGTAATAGCTAAAACTTGAGAACAGCCCAAATGCCCATCACCTGGAGACTGGATAAAGAAAATGTTTTTTTTTTTATAAAATTGAGTATACTCAGCCATAAAAAATGAGAAATTAGAGACATTTATAGCTAAGTGGATGCACATTGAGGTGATACTCTTAAATGAAATAAATAGTACACCCACGTGTAAATACTGAATAGTTTCTCTGGTGTGAGAAACTGAAAGTGTAAATAAGGACTAAAAGGCATAATAGATAATGATGTGAAATAGGAAGAAAAGGGGCAAAGGGGAAGGAGAAGTGGGAGGGGTAGGGGAAAGGAAAGAAGGGAATGGAATTAATATGAGAAAATGGAAAAATGGTAACAAAGTCTTTGTAAATAGGGAAGGGTAGAGGGGTGAAGGGAGTGCAAGGAATGGGGAAAAAATAAGAACTGAAGACACATCATGTAAAGGTACAAGTTCCCAATGAGAAATGTAAATGTATTGTATGCCTAAAATGTACCAAGAAAATAATTTTTAAAAAATGAAATCTCAGAGCTCCAGGCCACCTAGGAAAAGTTCAGGGGTCAATGAGATAAAAGAAATCAGATACCACCCAAGCTGAATTCTCTGAAATGATAGCAGCAGAAATAAAAAAATAAAACAGATGCATGAAGCTATAGAGAAAATAATCTCTCATGTAAAAAAAGAAATGATTATCTTAATGAAGGACATGCTCAATGAATCTAGAGTAGACACAGATTTTAAAAAAGAAGAGTTTAGAAAAATTATGGAAACCATGAATGCCTAACATAAGAAGTAAATAGAATCCATGAAACAGATTCAAGCAGACATCCTCAGATTAAAAATTCCATTGAAAGTATATACAATAGATTGAATGAAGGTGAGGACAGAATTTCTGATCTAGAAGGCAAGATTTTAGTGAATGACCATAAAAACAAAGATTTTTTTTAAAGGGACCATGAAAAATCAATCCAATCCAACAGTTGCAAGATGATGCAAAGAAAAGCAACATAAGATTGACCAGAGTCAATGAGAAAGCTGGAGATACAATAAATTCCATTAAAAAAATCTGTTCACAGAGTAATGGCAGAAAACTTCTGAAACATGGAAAAATAATTTAACATACAAATAAGTGAGGCATATAGAATTCCAATTAGACATGATCAAAATAAATCTACACCAAGGCATATAATTATCAATGGCAGAAATTCAACACAAGAACAGAATACTAAAAGCTGTTAGAGAAAAGAAACAAATCACCTATAAACGAAAGCCCATCAAAATCACAGCAGACTATTCAACACATACCTTAAAATTTAGAGCCTAGAATGAAGTATTTCAGGTCCTGAAAGAAAACAGCCTCCAACCCACATTGATGTACCCTGCAAAACTATCTTTCAAATTCAATGGAGAAATAAGATATTTCCATGAAAAAGAACAACTGAAGAAATCCATGACCACCAAACTAGTTCTACAATATATTCCATATTATGAGCTAAAACAAATATGAACATGTATAAAAAACAGGATAAGGGAATGAGAGTAGGAGCAGGGAATGGAGGGAAGCAGAAGGGAATTTTTAAAAGTTGTATTATGTTCATGTAACCACCCCACAAGATGACTGTAAACTGCAAGAATTGCAAACATGTACCAATCAATTTTTAAACAATTTGTAAAAGAACTAAAGAATGAAAATATTGTAATAAAAATCATAACCATGCTGAATTGTAATGATCAGTATATCAGTCAAGCTAGATAGTTTTCTGTGTTGTTATCTAATGTACTTAGATATGTATATAAATATATATACTTGCATATAAGTATGTATATGATTTATAGAATAACGGAATGGAATGAGTTTTAAAAAGTAAATTTTCAGTGAATATGTTTAAAGTATGTGAAGAAGCTATTGAGGAAGAGAAACTCAGAAAGAGTACATAAATATATTTGTTATCCAGTCTACTATACACTCAAATCTTTCTCTATTCTGTATATTTGTCTTTATTTTTATTATAATTCCATTCTGTAGATGAATGACGATATTACAGTTTACAGGGAATTGATAGGCTTAAACCAATTGGGTTGAGTGTGCTGTATAGTCAAAATGTTTTGAGTAAATAGTATGATAATATTTTATTGACAATGACTAAACCTGGAGATGAAAGCAGGGTAGTATAGGATCTGAAAAAGAGCTGAACTCTGCTCAGATTTAAATTATTTGTAGAAATTATAATATAAAGTCTGTTAGTATTTGTTTATACTAATTGATGATATTACAGAAGTTGATGTTCTACAATGAGAAACTCAAGGTAACAAAAAATAAAAATAAACCTGGTCTTAAAAATTGCATTACTTTTATAGGAAAAAGTTTTGTAAGCATATAAAATACGGTGAGCTTTAATTGTCTTTATTCTCATTCTAATCTTTGGCTCATCCATAGTACATTTCAAGGCTCACTAACTATAATTTTTGTGTTAGTGGTGTAATTTTCCAGAACTGGTGTTAGAATATGAATTTCTTAGATTCATGCATGTAACATATTCTAAAATTGAACTAGATAATTATTTACTTATTAAGGATTCTACTTATCTGTACAATGCCTATCACTTTGGAAAGTGTGTGTCCTCAGGATGCATAAATTCCTATTGACATTTATTTGTCAATTTCAGAGAAACACATGTATGTTCTTTTAATCCTTTTAAAGAATTTAGAAGGCAAATTAATCTGATTTTTAAAGATTAAATTAGATAATAACAAGGAATTTATGGATCTTTTTCCTGCTTCAGACTGTAGTTAAAAACATGTAGCTCTCATTTTTTGAAATATGAAGGCAACAAAGTCCTTCTCACTTGTTAGATCAATAATCATGCTTTTTATTCAACTGCTTGTGTTTAATTGGTGTTTTTCCTCACTGGTAATTTTCTATAGAAGCTATTTTTAACATGTAGAACTATTGCAAATATTGTAGCGCTATTATTTTTTTTCTAATGTCCTCTCCCATTGTTTATTCTGAATTTAATTTGGCAGGAGAAAAGAAATATAGGAAAATGTCACATAAATATGTGTTTTTATTAAAATAAAAAATTAGAGTTTCAGGACCCAACCAGAATTAAGTCCAAATATTGAAGTTCCAATTAAAAGTGTCATTGTAATATTGCACTATTAATTCTTCTCTTCTGAAAGGATAAGTCATTATATTTTGCAGAGCAGCTTAGCAATTAAAATATAATATCTAAAATCCAAATATGAGGAAAAGATCTTAAATAAAATGAAACCAATCAGTACCCATATAGCACTTTGATATATCCCCTCAGGATTTCAAATGATATGAACTGTGGGTAGAGAGAAAGCTTTCCTCTAAAAGGATTCCATGGAGTCCTGCGGAACGCTCCGAAGCAGCCCGCTGCACACAGGCAGGTCTGCGGACCCCATAGCAATGTCGCCAGTCGCGCGGAATGCACCAAATCAATCCTCGCACCGACAGCAATCCACTGGATACCCCCCGCCTCGCTCCTCTGTACAGCCACCTGGTTCCACACTACAAAGGCACAGAGGACACTGGACCACCAGACCACTGTACTGGGTAAGTTGGAGAAATCTTCACCTCCCATCAGGACCAGACTATCTTCAGGGGAAGGGCAGCTGGAGCCTGCAATACAACACTGCAGAGTTCAACAATACGGGAGGACAGGGAGCTCAACTTGGGACTTGCAGCCAGAAATCTCCCTGAATCTCATGGGTCTGTGACTAGCATGCTGAGACTCATTGACTTATATCTGCACACTGCTATTCACGTTGTCTATTGTGACAACAGAGACATACCCTGAAAGAGGCCCTTCATCTTCGTGGTTATTTTTTGTTCCCAAAATTAGTTTTATTATTTTGTTTTTTTCTCTATTCTTTTCTTTTGCTCCTCTTATGTTTAATTTTTTCCCTACTCTTTACAAATATTTGTTTTTCTCTCCTTTTTTTCTTTTCTTTTCTTCTTTCTTTTCTCTTTCCTTTCTTTCTCTCTTCCACTCACTCTCTTCCTCTCCCACATTGTTCATCTTCCCATTTTGTCCCTGTTTTGGTCCTCATTGGGAGTTCTTCATTATTTTCCTATTATTCTCTTTTTCCTTCTCACCTGTGTCCTCTGACCGCACTACTAACCTTCCCCTATCCTTCTTCCCATCTATCCCTCCCTCCCCAACCCCTTCTAAATCCCCATCCCAAAGGGTAAAGTTGTTATATTGAAGAGTTTATTCACTATATATTGAGTTGGTCCTCAATCTTGATTTAAGTCACACAGCTAAAGGTGATAGATTAATAACTACCACAAGTTGTCATTTTCTAAGCTGTGCTTGATGCTATGGTGTTGCTGATTGTATGACTTGGGCTAAGGTGTCGTGATTGATATAAACAGTTTTCCTTCCTGGTATAATAAAAATGAGATAGCCTCAGAGTCATTAGAGACTCAAAACCTAAAGACCTGCAATATCTACTACACACATCTGAGAAGTAATCATTCCATAAGGGTTTTAAATAGATCAACAAACATACTTACAATAAACAACTTAATAATAGAAACCCAGGAACTAAACCAGGGACAGTACCAAAAACAAAAATGAGAGAGCACTTAAGCAAGTCACAAACCCAGACTTCCACCCCACAGAAGGCAATTTCTGGGGGAAATGAGGTACAAAAGTCTGATAATCAACTACCTGGACACCCTGAACTGATAGCACAGGAAGTAACAAAACAGATGAATGAGGCTCTAGAAAAATTCAAAGCAGAAATAATCTCCCAGATATCCACAGAGATGGTGAGCAGAGTGAAAGACGTGATTAGAGGATCTAGAAAAGAAACAGATAAAAAAATAGATGAGCTCAGGAACATGCTGGAAGCCATGAATACCCCACATAAGAAAGAAATGGAAACCATGATTGCCCAACACAAGAAAGAAATGGAATCCATGAAACAGATTCAAACAGATATTCAGTTCAAAAACTTCACTGAAAGTATCCATAGCAGATTAAGGGAATCTGAAGATAGAATATCAGGTATAGAAGATAGGATCATGGTTAGAGACCATAAAAATAGAGATTTCTTAAAAATAGTAAGGAACCACGAGAAATCAATCCAACAACTGCTAGACGATGCAAAGAAGAATAACATAAGACTCATAGGAGTCCATGAAAAAACAGGAGAAAGCACAATTGACATAAAAAAACTGTTCACAGAAATAATAGTGGAAAACTTTCCAAACATAGGTAGAGAGTTGGACATACAGATAAGTGAGGCATATAGAACTCCAACTAGCCATGATCAAAAAAAACCTACATCTAGACATATAGTCAAGATCCCAGAAACCCAACAGAGAAACAAAATCCTACAAGCAGTTAAAGAAAAGAAACAAATCACCTACAAAGGAAAACCCATCAGAATCACAGCAGACTTCTCAACACAAACCCTCAAATCAAGGAGAGCCTGGGGTGAAGTATTTCAAGCTCTAAAGGAAAATAACTTCCAACCCAGACTGTTGTATCCTGCAAAATTATCTTTCAAAATCGATGGGGAAATCAGATACTTCCACAACAAAGAACACCTGAGACATTTCATGAACACCAAACCAGCACTACAAGCAATTCTAAACAATATCCTAGAAAAAAGCAATGAAGGTCACAACTCCATGAGGCCCAACAGAGGGAAGCCACCAGGCAAGGTAAGACACTAAAGGGAAAGGGGGAAAAAAAAGAAATAAAAGAACCAACAAAAGTAAAACATCATGACAAGGATAAATCAATATCTATCAGTTATGACCATCAATGTTAATGGCCTCAATTCACCAATCAAAAGAAATAGACTGGCAGAATGGATTAAAAAGGAAAATGCAACAATATGCTGTACACAAGAAACACACTTAAGTCAAAAAGAAACTCATAGACTGAAAGGAAAAGGATGCAAAACAGTTCTCCATGCCACAGGAACCCAGAAGAAAGCAGGGGTAGCAATCTTATTTGCAGACAAATTAGATTTCAAACCAAAACTAATTAAGAGACAAAGATGGTCACTACATCCTTGTGAAGGGAACAATCCAAGAGGAAGAGATGACAATCCTAAATATATATGCACCAAATACAAATGCCCCCAACTATACAAAACAAATAATTAATAGACATGAAAAACCAATTAAACACTAACACAATTGTAGTGGGGGACCTGAATACCCGACTATCACAAATAGACAGATCATCTAGACAAAAAGTTAAGAAGGAAATTCTAGAACTGAACCAAGCTATTGAACAAATGGACTTAATAGATGTTTACAGAGCGTTCCACCCCACAAAATTGGAATACACATTCTTTTCAGCTGCACATGGGTCATTCTCCAAAATGGACCACATACTAGCTCATAGGACATATCTAAATAAATGTAAAAGAACAGAAGTTACCCCCTGTATATTATCAGACCATAGTGCAATAAAATTGGAGATCAATAACATAAGAAACTGCAGAACCCCAACAAACATATGGAAACTGAATAACACCCTTTTGAACAACCAATGGGTCACAGAGGTAATTAAAGAAGAAATTAAACAGTTTCTACAAGTAAATGAAAAGGCCAGTACAGCATACAGGAATCTATGGGACACAATGAAAGCAGTTCTACACAGAAAATTCATAGGAGTGAATGCCCATGTTAGGAAAACAGAGAAAACTCAGACAAATAACCTAATGCAGAACCTCAAGCTCCTAGAAAAAGAAGAGCATAACAAATCCAAAGCTCATACAAGAGAGGAAATTATAAAGAGTAGGGCAGAAATCAATGCAATGGAGACTAAGAGAAAAATACAAAAACTCAATGAATCAAAGAGTTGATTTTTTGAAAGAATAAATAAAATCGATTAACCTTTAGCCAACCTTATCAAAAAAAGGAAAGAAAAGGCACAAATCCATGCAATTAAGAATGAAAAAGGTGAAGTCACAACAGATCCAACAGAAATCCAGAGGATCATCAATACCTACTTTGAGAACCGCTACTCCAATAAAATGGAAAACACAGAAGAAATGAGCAGATTCCTAGATACATATGAATTACCAAAGTTAAATGAAGAAGATATAGAAATTCTAAACACCCCAATTACGAGTGAAATTGAAAATGTAATAAAAATTTACCAACAAAGAAAAGCCCAGGTCCAGATGGCTTCACTGATGAATTTTACAAGACATTTAAAGAAGAACTAATGCCATTATTCTTTAAACTCATCAAGGAAATTGAAAGGGAAGCAATACTTCCAAATTCTTTCCTGGAAGCAAGTGTTACTTTGATTCCAAAACCAGGGAAAGACCCAACCCCAAAAGCGAACTACAGGCCAATCTCCCTAATGAACATAGATGCAAAAATCCTCAACAAGATACTGGCAAACAGAATACAGAGGGTCATCAAGAAGATCATACACCCTGATCAAGTCAGATTTACCTCAGGGATGCAAGGATGGTTTGACATTCGTGAATCAATAAATATAATACACTATGTAAACAGAGTCAAAGACAAAAACCACATCACCATCTCAATAAATGCAGAAAAAACATTCGACAAAATCCAGCACCCATTCATGATAAAAACCCTACAGAAAATTGGAATAGAAGGTCTTTATTTTAACCTGATTAAGTCTACCTATGAAATACCAACAGCCAACATCATACTAAATGGTCAAAAACTGAAAACTTTCATGGTAAAATCAGGAACAAGACAAGGATGCCCACTAACACCACTCCTGTTCAATAGAGTTCTGGAAACATTAGCCATAGCAATTAGAAAAGAGAAAGAAATAAAAGGAATAAAGATAGGAAAAGAAGAAGTTAAACTGTCATTATTTGCTGATGATATGATACTTTACATGGAAGACCCAAAAAACTCTGCCAAAAGACTTCTACACTTAATTGACAGATTCAGTAGAGTAGCTGGTTACAAGGTCAACACTCAAGAAAAAAAATAGCCTTCTTGTACACAAATCACAGACTCACTGAAAGAGAAATTAGGGAAGCAATTCCTTTTACAGTAGCATCCAAATAATGAAATATCTAGGAATCAATCTAGCAAAGGAAGCAAAAGACCTCTACACTGAAAACTACAGCACTCTGAAAAAAGAGACCGAAGAGGATACAAGAAAATGGAAAGACATCCCTTGCTCCTGGGTAGGAAGAACCAATAGAGTGAAAATGGCCATACTTCCAAAACTACTATATAGATTCAATGCAATGCCAATTGAAATTCCAACCATATACTTCATGGAACTAGAGAAAACAACCCCAAAATTTATTTGGAACCATAAGAGACCTAGAATAGCTAAAGCAATTCTAAGAAACAGAGACTTGGCAGTTGGTATCACAATCCCCAACTTGAAACTATACTACAAAGCTACTGTGATAAAATCAGCATGGTACTGGCAAAGGAACAGACCTGAGGATCAGTGATATTGATTAGAAGATGCAGAAACAACTCCAGACATGCTCAGCCACCTCACCTCTGACAAAGGAGCCAACCACCATCATTGGAGGATAGATAGCCTATTTAACAAATGGTGCTGGAAAAACTGGATTTCAACCTGCTAAATATTGAAACTAGACCCATACCTATCACCATGCACTAAACTAAGATTGAAGTGGATTAAAGATCTAAATATTAAGACAGAAACACTAAACTTGCTGGATGATAAGTTAGGTAGAACTCTTGAAGACATTGGCATAGGAAAAGACTTCATGAACAAAACCTCAGCAGCATGGGAACTAGCAGAAAGAATCAAAAACTGGGATCTCATCTTATTAAAAAGCTTCTGCACTGCAAAAGAAACCACCAACAGAGCTAACAGACAACCTACAATATGGGAAAAAAATTTTAGCAGTTGGACCTCAGACAAAGGACTACTATCTAGAATATATAAAGAATTGAAAAAATTCAGATCCCCCAAATTCAAATACCCAATTCAAAAATGGGCATCTGAAATGAACAGACATTTCTCAGACAAGGAAATAAAAGCAGCAAACAAATATAATAAAAAATGTTCAACATCACTGGTCATTCAAGAGATGCAGATGAAAACAACACTGAGATTCCACCTCACCCCAGAAAGAATGGCTGCTATCAAGAAATCAAGAAATAACAAATGCTGGTGGGGTTGTGGGGAGAAAGGAACCCTTCTCCATTGCTGGTGGGAGTGCAGGCTGGTGCAACCACTGCGGAAGTCAGTATGGAGATACCTCAAAGAGCTAGGACTAGAGGTCCCACTTGACCCAGCTATTCCCCTGCTGGATATCTTCCCAAAAGAATTAAAAGAATCATACCACAGTGATATATGTGCACCCATGTTCATAGCGGCACAGTTTGTAATAGCTAAAGCTTGGAAGCAGCCCAAGTGCCCATCACCTGGAAACTGGATAAAGAAAATGTGGGGTTTTTTTTATAAAATGGAGTAATACTCAGCGGTAAAGAATGAAAAACTAGAGTCATTTATAGCTAAATGGATGCATGTCAAGGCCATACTCTTAAGTGAAATAAATAGGACACACATGTGTAAATACTGAATAGTTTCACTAGTGTGAGAAACTGATAGTGTAAACAATGCTTAAAATGATTAAGATGAATAATTGATGATTTGAAATAGGAAAAAAGGTCCAAAGATGGTGGAGTCAAGGGAGGGGAAGGGGAAAGGAAAAGAGGGAAAAGAAAAACTTTGAGTAAAGAAAAGGAAATGGAAATGAAATCTATGTAAATAGGGAGGGACGGAGGGGGTGAAGGGTGCACAGGTAATGGTGAAAAAAAAATAACCAAGATATATCATGTACAGGTACAAACACCCAATGATAAATGTATATGAATTATATACCTAAAATGTAAAAATATACCTAAAAGCAAAATATATACCTATATTTATATATATATATAGGTATATATTTAGGTATATATATATGTAGGTATATATATAGGTGTATATATATATATATATAGGTGTATGTATATATATATGTGTATACCTATATACCTAAAAGAAAAATAAATAAATAATAAATAAATAAATAAATAAATAAAAAGATTCCATAATAGCCAACATTTTAAAGTGAATCTATCTGTACATTACCATTCAATATAAGGCAAAACCAGGCTGCTTTCAGGAAGGAGAATGAAAGACCACTATATTCATGAAATTAAGCACACATTTTAAACTGAATTTTTAGAGCTGCTTTAACAATACTATTTTCACAAAAGAAAAGGAAAGTACCAAATTCAAACTAAAATCTTCAGAGAAACTTTTTTTTAAAGAACTTTAATGCCTTTTTCCACTCCCAGAAAGTTTTTCCTGAAATCAGAGAATGTTGACACACATGAAGGAGGGAGGGAAGGTTCTAAAGGGAATCAAAAAATGAATTAAGATGAGTTTTGTACATGTACAAACTTCCCACAAAGAATGTAAACTTTATGGGCCGGGGATTTAGCTCAGCGGTTTCGCTACTTGCTGCGCAAGCACAAGGACCAGAGTTCGATCCCCGGTACCAAAAAAAAAAAAAAAAAAGAAGGTAAACTTTATGTACTACACATATGTACTTATAAAATGTTACAAAAAGGAAAAAGATTAAGAAATAAATTAAGATGTACAAGGTGAAGATATGTTTTACCCTTCCCTATTTCTGTTTTTTATTTATTTTAGTTGCTGTTGTAATACGTACGATTAAATAATTATTTATGATCAAAAGCATTCAAATGGAGTGGGGCATACTGCCTGGATTATCATCTAAGGTCTCTCTTTCTAGACGTTTGGCTCTTGGGGAAATTTTTAGGTTTCCTGTTTCTCGGTTTTCTTCCTCCTTAAATTGGTGGTATCATTAGCACATGTCTTAAAGCATTCCATTACTATATATATCCATTTAGTATTAGCATTTAAAATATTTTTCCTTAGGCTAATGCATATTCTGAAAGTTCTATTTAATGTGCATAAAAACTACTTGAATATCTTATTAATAATACAAACTCAAAAGTCAGTTTTAGAACTTGGGATTTTGCATTTCTAACAAGGCCCTAGGCCCTGGGAATTCCATGCTACTTGTCTGGGGACCATACTTTGTGAGCAAAATTCTGGCAAATGTGTTCATTGGCTAACCAAAATAAATTAATTTGTCATGATGAGTTAAAGCATTACAATAATTCACAAAGATCTGTGAAAAAGACTTCAAAAGCTATTATTTTATGGTCAATATACATTATATTTTACTGCGCTAGAGTTTATATTAGTATTCATACTTATTCATTATACATCTTTAATAGAGAGCTTAGATATTTTAGTGGGTAGTCACTTGATTTCTCAATAAAAAAATTTTCTTCCACTTATATCTGTAGAGTCCCCCCACACACAACTTTTTCCTGGTAATTCTTATTTGAAAATCAATGTCATCTGAGTCATTTGGGTGAAGATAAATGTCATTTTTATTTGTTTGTCCATCTACATAAAAACTCTTTATTTCTAGGAAAATAATCAGAATAATAGTTCAGATAGGGCATTAGAAAAGTAGAGTACTAACTACATTGTCACCTAGAGTCAGCAAATATCTTCTACTCACATGAAGTCATTACATTTCCCATTGCACATAAGCTGATTAGGAATCCTTCTGGATCATTGCTGATGTTCATGTTATTATTTGTGTGAACAATTATCAGGATAAAGAAGAAGATGAAAGAGCATAGAAGGTCATATAAAGTGGTTGAAAGTATACAAATAAGTTTCTTATAGAATATGTGGTTTTGGACTTTTATTTCACTACATTTTTTTTATTCCACTACATTTTAATGTAAACTGAAGAATTTGCTTTTTGTTTATGCCTATTGAGTCATAAAAATGAAACGTCCTATTGTTAAAGTCCTAATAGTTTTGAGGGAGCATATTTGCTTTGTAAGTCAGTATGTATTTATTCTATAATAGAAACTTTAATTGGGTAACTGTTGATTTTTTGTTTTCTTTATTTCATGGCTTACTAATATATCCTTGTTCAGTTTGAAATAGTGAGGAATTAATGACTGATTATTTGATCTTACAGCTTGCTTTATTATAATCACTATCTTTGTAATCTCCCTTTCCCAGTATGTTTTAGGAGACCCTGTGCCTCAAGTCTAGTGCCTTTTGTATGCATTGTGTTTTCTGAATACAGATGCTTATAGGATATTGCAAGTAAATATGTTTATGTCTCACACAGTGTATAGTTTTCTTGGTAGAATTCAAAGACTGCTAAATTCTATTGTACAATGTGACTGATTGAAGTTAAAACTTCACACAGTTTTATTGTATTCATTTTAAATTACTTTAGAATTTTAAGTAAAACATCAGAGCTTTTTTCAGAGGTGAAAAGTTGATCTTAACACCACCAGCAGCTATTTTAGCCATATATTAAAAAGTAAAACATTCACAATTAAATTTACAAAATTTTCTTCATAAGAGAGTGGATTGATATTTTGGAGTAAATTAATGATTTATGTTCAATCTTTAAATAAGGGTTACCCATATGATCCATGATGAAATACACATTCAAATCTATTGAAGGTGATGCAAACTAACTTACTGTTAGTAGGAAGGTATAATAAGTGTACTTGGCAGTTTTATAACTTCCTTAAATTTTCATACTATTTTAATTATTTTTTATGCAGACATGGTTCCACTTATTGTTCTATTGCCAAAGCATTTCACTGTAAATTTAAGTATACTTTTATAATTCTATTTACAATGGCTATGTTAAATGAGACCAAGCCATTTCATTGTAATATATTGGAGTGATTTATTGAGAGCAACTCCATGGCAAAATGTCATTTGTTTCCTAAAAATATTCATAAACAAACACAAAAATATTTTTAATAAATAAAATACATTTTAAGATCTTCATCTTGAAGTTAGTAAAGAAACTGTTGTACATATGGAATACTGAATGATTTATCATTCTTCAGCTTGTGATGATTTATAAAGTACCTAATGAACATACAGTTAGGCATATATGAGAGTTCTTGAAGCATTGATTTGTAGTTTTGACAAATTACTGTA
The DNA here is from genome assembly GCF_053883595.1 of Heterocephalus glaber. Classification (NCBI taxonomy): domain Eukaryota; kingdom Metazoa; phylum Chordata; class Mammalia; order Rodentia; family Bathyergidae; genus Heterocephalus; species Heterocephalus glaber. Next base: position 16,283,114 of record NW_028258384.1, on the reverse strand, counting down.
GATTAAATAATGCCTCATTTTTATTCTTTTCCCTTTCTTGAATCTACATCTTTAAGAAAATATAAAAGTGGCTTTTAAGAGAAATAGTCACTTATGAGTAAATGTAAATGACCCTTAGATGAATAAATTTATTCCAGAGTTCTTTGTAAGATGCTCCTCCCTACATTGAATGAAAGATTAATTTAGTTATCAAATAAACATCTACTTGACATTGTATATTCAGTGGAAAAAACATGATTGGGAATAACATCATCAGAAATATTTTCTATAATCTATCAATAACTGTATAACCTTGGAGATGTCAGTCATTCTCTTTAAGCTTCTGTTACATAGTTGTAAAATAATAAGTGTGCACTAGCTCTACAGATTTGTGGTTCATTTTTTTGATGCATAACTTTACATTGCACTTAAATAGCAATTTTGAAAAATTTTCTACTTTTTCTACTATATTAATTTGTTAATGTTGAAAAATATCTATTGCAATACTGTTATTCCTGCCAAAATTTAAAATCTGGATTTTTTGGATGGGGATTGTTAAAAATAAAATAACTTGGGCTGGGGATTTAGCTCAGTGGTTCCACCACTTGCCTCACAAGCACAAGGTCCCAAGTTTGATCCTTGGTACCAATAAATAAATGAATAAATAAATAAATAAAATAACAACTAAAAGTGAAAGCCTTAGACTAACTAAAAAATATGTCATTTGAAAGATAAGGGAATACTTTATGCAGTTTAAGCCTCCCGTAAAATTCTGGAAGACAAATTTGTGCAATATAAATTTAAAAATACTTGAGAAACAAAGGGTACCTTTTAAATAAGCACAAGAATTAATAAAACCTATTTTTGTTGTTGTTGTTTTTTTCTTTTTTTAGTACATGTTTGCAATTAATGCAGGTTACAATCATCTTGGGGAGTGGTTAATTGTACATATTTCAGTTTTTTTCTTTTTTTAAATTTCACCTTCCATTCCTTCCCCTTCTCCTCTGGTTCCCCTATCCCATCTTTCATACTTTTTCAGATTATTTGTTTTAGCTCATGATATGTCATATAATGTTTACATTGATTGGGGTTATTAGAGTGCTGTATAAGGCACATCATTATGCCTCTCATTTCCCTTTTCCTTCCTTCTCACCTCTCACCCTATTCCCTTGGACCATTTACCTATTGCAAGAGATCTGTTCCCTCATCCATTTCTATCCCTCCTTTATCATTTTCTTTGTACTTTCCCTCACTCAAATGAAAGATAAAATATAGTATTTAAGTTTGTGTCTGGTTTATTTCACTCAACATTATATTTTCCAGCTGCATCTATTTTCCTGCAAATGTGTTATTTTTATAGTTGAGTAATATTTCCTTATATATAAATACCACATTTTCTTTATCCAGTCATCTGTTGGTGGGTATAGAGGCTGCTTCCAGAATTTAGCTACTACAAATTGTGCTGCTATAAATATTGGTATGTGTACATTGCTGTAGCATGATGCCTAGAGCTCTTTGGGGAAGATAGCTAGCTGGGAGATAGCTGAGTCAAATGAAATTTCAAGTTTGAGTTGAGAAATTACCATATTGATTTCCATAATAGTTGTACTAGTTTGTATTCCCACCAAAAATACGTGGGGGTTCTTTTTCACCATAGCCACACTATGGTTTGTTATTGTTTGCTTTCCTAATGATTTCCATTCTTTCTGGAATGAGATGTAATCTTAGCATTGTTTTTTGCATTTCTCTAATGACCAGAAATGTTGAACATTTTTTCATATATTTGTTGACCATTTCTTTTTTTATTGTAGAAGTATTTATTTATTTTGGGGGGTCTTCAATTTTGGTGGTGTAATTTTCTAAGAGTTCTTTGAGTATTCTAGATATTAACCCTCTGTCTGAGGAGTAACTAGTAAAACTATTTTCCCATTCTTTAGGTTGTCTCTCTACTTTGCTAGTTGATTCTTTTGCTGTACAGAAGCCTTTTCATCTGATATAATCCCATTTGTTTATTCTTGCTGCTATTTCTTTTTTGATTAAGGTTCTGATTAGAAAATCCTTTCCTACACCATTATCTTCAAATATTTTACCTCTTTTATCTTCTAGAAGGTTTAACATCTCTGTTTAAATGTGTGTATCTATGATCCATTTTGATTTTAATTTAGTATATAGTGAGAAATAAGGGTTCAGTTCCATTCTTCTACAAGGAGATAAACAGTTTTCACAACACAACTTGTTGAATAGGCTATCTTTTCTCCAAAATATGCTTTTGGAATCTTTGTCAAAGATCAAATACAGTAGACACTTAAGTTACACCTGGCCTGACACATGAACAACTTAGGTTTACTAGGTTAATGGAAGATTCATCTGCCTCTTGTTATCTATAGCATGTACCCAGGTAAATATCTAGATCTCATTTGTATTGACATACAACCAAAGTGAGTTACAACCAGCCCCAGGGAACCAATCAAGTTCATAAGTCAAGGGTCCATTGTACTTGAACATGTCTGGGAAGGTATTTGTATTCTCAATTCTGTTCCATTGATCGATGTGACTATTTTTGTTCCAGTACCAGGCTTTTTTAAAATCACTATTGTATTGTTGAATAGGTTGGATTCAGCTATTGATTTGGCTCCTAATTTGCTCTTATGGCCCAAAATTACTTTTGGTATTCTGGGTCTCTTCTGGTTCCATATGAATTTTAGGATTGTTTTCTTTAGCTCTCTAAAGCATACTGTTAAGCTCTTAAGAAGTTTTCAAATGACTTTTAATAGCAGAACTCTTTTTCTGCAAATGAAATCTTATGTAGTAACCTAATCATGTAAAACAAATAAAATATTTCATTAGTATATACTTAAAGCATACAGTTGGTATTTTGATTGGAACTGCATGAAATCTGTATAACAGTTTTGGAAGTATGGCCATTTTGACAATATTTGTTCTGCCTATCAAGAAATAAGGGACATTTTTTCATTTTCTGGTGTCCTCTTCAGTCTCCTTCTTCAGAGTAGTTTAATTTTCTTGCAAAGGTCTTTTATTACCTTGGTTAGTTTAACTCCTAGATATTTCACTTTTCTTGAAGTAACTGTGAATGTTATTGTTTTTATAATCTTCTCATCCAGTTCATTGTTGGTATACCCAAATGTTGATTAGTTTTGTGTATTGACTTGGTATACTGCTAATTTGTTGAGTTAGTTAATAATTCTAAGAATTTTTCGTGCAGTTCTTTGGATCTACACTGTAGACTATGATATCTTCTGCAAAAAATTATGATTTGAGTTCTTCCTTTCTTAAATGTATCCCTTTTATTTCTTTCTCTTGCCAAATTGCTCCAGATAATGTTTCAAGTACCAAGTTGAATAGAAGAGATACAAGTGGATATCCTTGTCTTGTTCCTGATTTTAGGAGGAATGCTCCTAGTTTTTCTTAATTTAGTGTAATGAAGGATATTAGTGTACATAAATAGCCTTTATCATATTCGGGTATGTTCCTTCTATATCTGTTTTCCTCCAAATTTTTATCATGAATCATTGTTGAATTTTGTCAAAAGCATTTTCTGCATCTATTAATATAATCATATGATTTTTGACCTTGCTCCTGTTTATGTTTATGTACATTGAATTATCCTTGCATCTGTAGGATGAAATCTGCTTGATCATGATATACCCTCTTTTTGTTAATGTACTGCATTTTATTTGCTAATATCTTTTTGAGGATTTTTACATCTATATTCATTACAGAAATTGGCCTGTAGATATATTTTTTAGTTCTGTCTTTATCTGGTTTTTGGATCAGGGTGATAATAGCTTCCATAAATGAATTTAGGAGCACTCCATTCTTTTAAATGTCTTTAAAGACCTTGAGAAATATTAGTGATACAACATCCTTAATAGTTTTGTAGAATTTAGCAGTGAATCCATCAGGTGGTGGGCTTTGTTAGTTGGTAGACTCTTTATTACTGAGTCAATTCCATTTCTTATAATTGGGTTGTTAAGCATATTTATGTCTTCCTGTATTCGTTTTGGTAGTTTGTGTGTAACTTGGAATCTATCCCTTTCTTCAAAATTTGCTAATTTGTTGGAATATAATTTTCTAAAGTGGTTACAACTTTCTGGATTTCAACAGTGTCTGTTATGATTTCACATTTTTCATTTCTAATTGCATTGATGTGAGTCTTTGCTCTCTTTCTCTTGGTGAGTCTTCCTAAGGGATTATCTATTTTATTTATTCTTTTGAAGAACCAGCTGTTCAACTTGATTTTTTAAAGGTTTTTGGTCTCTATTTCATTGATTTCCACACTCATCTTTATAATTTCCCTCCTAAACTTTGATTTGTGGATTGTTTGTTGTTTTTTCTCAAATAGTTTAAGATTTCCCATAAAGTTATTTGCACTTCCTCTCTTTTCCTAATGTAAGCATTGATTGCAATGAATTTTCCTGTTCAATCTGCTTTCATACTCTTCCAGACATGTTATTGAGTTGTATATTCAATGTCATTAACTTCCAGAAATTTTGAAATTTCTTGCTTGACTTTTTCTGTAGCCCACTGTTAGTTCAGATGTATGTTAATTTTCTAGGTATATGTTAACTTTCTATTCTTTTTTGAAATTTCCTTTGGCATTAATTTCTATTTTCACTGTGAGGTTGTTGCATAATATGCATAGGGTGATTTCAATTCTTTTATATTTACTTAAGCAGTCTGTGCAGACTAGTGTGTGACTTGTTTTGGAAAATGTATTATTTGTTGATGAAAAGAATGTATACTCTGTTTTATAGGGGTGGAATACTCTGTATATGTCCATTAAATCCATGTGTTCAAGGGTGTGGTTCAGCACTGTAATTTATTGGGGTTTTGAGTTAATCTGTCTCTTTGCAAAAGCAGAGTGTTAAAGTCTCCTACACTGATTTTGTTAATGCTTATTTGATCTTTTACTTTCAGTAGGTTTTGTTTTATGAAGATAGGTGCTCCAGTATTTAGTACATATGTGTTTGTTAATGTTGTCACTATTTGTTGGATTATTCCTTTAACTTGTATGTAGTGACTCTTTTCCTCTTCTTATCAGTTTCAACTTGAAGCTTACCATTTCTGATATTAGAATTGCTACCCCTCCTTGTTTTCAGGGTCCTGATGGAAAAAATATTTTCCATCCTTTAACTTTTAATCCATGAATATCTTTTTTGGATGACAAATTTCTTGAATGCAACAGATTGTTTGATTCTACTTTTTGATCCAGTCTGCCAATCTGTGTCTTTTGATTGGAGAGTTGAGGTCTGTTAACTTGGAGAGATGTTACTGACATATATTGATTATGTACTATCATCACCTCTTTATCTGTTGATGTATCATTTGTTTTCCTTTTCCTGTTTTTTGTTGCTGTTTGTCTATTGGTCTTACTAGTTTCCTCTGTGTTTTCAGCTGTGTCCAATTCATTGTTTCTGCTGAGAATGTTCTTGAGTGTTTTCTCTACAGCTGGTTTAGCACTCATATTTCTTCTAAGCTGGCCTTTTTCATGGAAGTATATTATTGCTCCATCTATTTTGAAGGATAGCTTTGCTGGGTAAGTTAATCTTGGTTGGAAGTTATTTGTCTTACCACTTGAAATGCTTCATGCAAAGCTTTTCTGGCCTTCAGGGTTTATGTTGAGAAGTGTGCTGTGATTTTAATTGGTTCACCTTTATATGTGATGCATTGTTTTTCTCTGGCTGCCTCTAAAGTTAAGTTTTTTGATGCATATCTATGAATTTATTGAGGACAAGCCTTGGTGAACTTCTTTCATCATAGTTGTTTGATGTTCTATAAATGTCACTTACTTGTATTTTAAATTATTTTCTTATGTTTTGGAAAATTTCTTCTATAATTTCTGTAAGCATGTTAGTGAATGGATATGTGCTATCCTCTAGTTTTTCTCTGATTAACCTTATATTGATCTTCTTATTTTCATCTAGTAGCTGTTGGATAGTCTTCTCTTGTTCTCTTATTCTCTTTTTGGTTTCTTGGACATATCTGTTTTAATTCTGTATTTTTTCACCAATATCAGACACTCTGTCTTCACATTGGTCATTTCTGCAATGTATGTATTTTATATGGTTTTTTATTTCATGTATTTCTGTCTGACATCTTATCGATGACTACATAACATTGTTGATTCTGACATTCAAATTTTGCACTATTATAGTTAGCTCATTCCATTTTTTACCTATTTCCCTGAAATTCACCAATTCACCATGTGCATGTTGTGTGTAATGGCTATAATACTTTGGTTCATTTCCTCTTTGAACTCACCTATTTTCGTCATCCTCTCTAAGAGCTTAGATAGATTTCTGCCATCTGGTATTAGTTTTCTTCTCTTTGTGACCACTTGCTCTGCCTTAGGGAAGTTGGGAGGCTTCATATATATATATATATATATATATATATATTATATATAATATATATATTATATAATATATATATATTCCTTTCTTTTTTCTTCTCCCTTTTTGGAGGGGTTTACTATGGGTTTGGGACTAGAGGAGTGAGAAATTGTGAATTATATGGAAATTTTTAGTAGGATGTTGCCTGCTCATGTATAATTTTCAACTTTGTATGGACAAGGGTAGTATTTACTCCTTATAGTATTTACTTCAAGATATTTTGACTCTGTCCCTATTTTTTGCTGAAAGAATTATTTCTATTAATAACAGCATCAACAGATTCAATCTTACAACACTTGTATATGATAGTCCTTGCAGTTACTCTTCCTCCCTTTATTGATTCTTTAAGCAAACTATGACTGTTTATTGTTTGTGGTTGCTGTACAGTGAGGTAGGTAAGGTGGGAGTGGAGAAGGGAGGCATTTGTATGAGTAGTGTTAAGCAGTAAGGAGAAAGTTTAAGTAACTATTCAGATTTTATTCTACACTCAATGAGTTGCTTCATTTATATTGAAAAATGTAGGTGCTTAAACATATTAGTGAATCCTCTATTTTAGAACATGATAAACATCAAATCTTTGGTTACATAGGACATTAATCTATTTCTTACTAGGGCTAAATCTCAGTTATTTCATTTGCAATATGATGAGGTTGAACTAGATATCATCCAAGATCCCTTAGAGCTCACTCTTTGCAAAGATAGTGTAAAAGACAACATTCATGTACATTTCAGTGTTTTAATAGTTCTGAGATTATGATCTTAGGAGGGGCACTACCAATCAACAAAATCCTTTCATTTTATAGCTAAAGAAAAGGAGACACAATGAAGTTAAGAGATCTAGACAAGGACATGGAGCTAGTTAAATTTAGTGTATGGACTAGATTCCTGTAATATATAAGGTAATGAAACTGAAAAAAATGATCTGCTATGGTCTATAGTGAAAAGATTTTATGCATGGCAATTGAAAATAAAGTACAATAAAAATATCTAAATTTTAATGATGTGATTTAAATAGATATAAATAATTTTTTAAATCTCTAGCTTTGTCATACCATTTGCAGTCTACAAGAGTTACAAAAGAAGAATTCTCTAAGAAAATAATAACTTCTAATGGCAAATGTCATACATATTATTTTCAAGATCTCTTTTTTTGTAACTACAAATTTTTCTATATAAGATTCATAAAAAATAAAGTCCATACTTTGTAGAACCAGGACAATAATTACTATGTTTATTGATTACAACAGGGAGAAAATTGGTTCAACAGACACTGTGAATTCTGCTCTAATTCTATTGTGAATTTTCAACATTCAATAAATAGGTCAATAATTTGTAGAAATTATGATAAGACCCATTGTCCATAGTTATTCACTATTTAATGAATGTCATAATACATTCACTAGTTGTTGAGTATTGCAAGCAATTATGAGTGTTGTTATTGTTCAACTTAAAACTATCATGGATATTACATTATAGGAGATTATAGGAAACATATTTCTGGGAGATTCAATATGGCTAACTATAGGAGAAGTCACATCAGAGAGGTTCAGAAAAGATCCACAGAGAAAAAAGGTATTGGAAGGTGGCAGGGACCCTCCCCCCAATTGAAAGACGATATATGTAGACCAAATGAAATGGACAATTGAAAAAGAAAGTGGTGCTGCCACAACAGGCATACCCGCCCTCATGTCCCACTCTTCTGGGGAGCAGTCATATTGATAGTGAAGCAAAAATCAGAGGGGAATCATCTAGCACTGCAGAGACCAGATTCTGGGGACAGAATTTGGGTTCACTTGAACTCCACACAGAGATCCCCTTTCAAACACAGAGGAAAACAGCAATCCTGCATTCCCTGCTCCAGCACATTCTGTGGGAAGGGAATACTTTCTCCCACCAGACTCAGGCCAGAGAGAAGATAAATAGGTGAAAGACATCCTAACTGAGTTGGAATAGCTCACAACCCTGCTTACTCAAATTGAATCATTGGCATACATGTATACAGCTTCTGGCACTTGCCTGAATAGCCTGCTTCCCAAGAGAGCCCACCAAGTTCCAGGCTCGTGCACACAGATCAGCAGGCATCAGCTCTGTGGGTCTGCAGATCAGCTGAGCTGTAAATATGGTGACTGAATCCTGCACATTCAAAGGACTGCTGGGTCACAGGCTCCATCCCCAACCAGTGGTTGAGTTGTCTTTGTTCCTACCTTGCACACCATCACACAAAGCCAGTTAATAGAGCATATGCCCATCTGCAGAGAACATGGGTGATCACTGCAATCAGACTGCATCTAAGATGAGAAGAGAATTGTGCAAACCCATGGGCTTTTTGGCACAAGAGTTAAGAAGGTATTGCAGCAGTTGCTTTCCATTGCATAATACCCACACATGCTCACAAAGGGATAGGGAATCCCACCCACACCCTGGGCAGAGTGGCCATGACTGTGGACTCCAGTATGTGGACATAACAATCCCTAACATATCTGAAGACTTCTGAGAGGGAGGAGCTAAGTGGTTCCATACCACTCAGGCATCTGCCGAATCCATAGCCAATGTGTGAAGATGCCCACTTCAGAGAATACCCAAGTGTACCCCTGACTCAGTGATCTAGAACATGTCAGAAAGTCTACCTACATAGTCCACCATCATGCCCAGTGAAGGGGGGAAAAATTCCTAACCAAAGATTTGGGTCAGATTCAGACTGCCTTCATGCCTACAAGCTGGCAGAATGAAGTCTTAAAACTAGGTTAGCTTCAGTTTTTCAGTGGAAAGGTCAGAGCTGATATGAGTGTGGTTGCATATAATCATGTCACAATCAATACAAAAAGAGAAGTTACATCCTGGCTTTCTGGCAAAGATATTACGTGTGAATCACAAATACATTCACTTGTTGGAGTATTTAAAGTGAGTTCCCATAAGATATTGACTGGTCTTTTTTTGGTTATTTGTTTTGTTTTGCTTTATGATGTCTTTGTTTATTGTTTATTTTTCTTTTATTCATTTTGATTTAAGTGATGTTTAGGTTATTTCTAATCTCCCTATCTACTTTCTTCACCTGATGCCCCTGAAGTCATATTATTTATTACCTTATTTCTAAATTCAAACTCACAGTATATAAACATCTCCTGTCATGTTTTTAATTTGCCATACTCTTCTCAGTCACTCCTATTTTCTCTTGTCTTAGCCCTGTATCTTCCTCATCCTATTCTTTGGCTTTTCTTTATCTTACCTATCACACTGTCCTGACATAACTCTTTTCCATTGTACAGGTACACAGACTTATAAACAGGTCCTTACAGCCACATAACAATCATCAATCACAAAGTATACCTCCCTCCCTATATAGCTCATCCTTGCCCCCCCAAAAAATTTTCACAAAGCCATCAACACTAGCCCTTCGGTCCAAATAAAGTTACTACAGCAGAATCTGAACACATACCAAATTTTCTTTTTTTTATCTATCACTCTCACCCCTCCCAACCTAAATCTATATCATCTTACACTCCTCTGGCCCACCCTTCAAACTCTTCCCTACACTTCTCCTGCCACACTGAAGAACTACTAAGTGTAAATGAACATTGTCTGCATAGAATATTGATAAATAATGAAAGTGCAAATATAAGGTCTATTTTATATAATAATTGCATGTTCAGACCTATTGATGTTGTTATAACCAGAAGTCTTTCTGTAAAACATAGGGACAGAGTCAAAATTTCTTAAATTAAATAACTAAAAAAGTAAATATTATCTGTGGGCATTTAAAGCTGGTAACACATCATAGTGAGACACTATTTATAAAAAAATCTTCATAAAATACAAACACTCCCCATCCTAATGGACCTCAACTATCAGTATATAAAAAAGGAGAAAAATGGTGGGAAAAGCCAATATGGAAACACACAGAATCATGGGGAAAAAAGGCAACAAAAACCACCATGGTCTGCCAACTCTCCTAAGGCAGATTATGGATTCACAAATGGTGAGGAAAGCACATACCAGGTATTGGAGCTCTATGAAATATTTAAAAGAGATGAAGAATCTTGGAAAGTTTATAGAAGAAATGACCTAAAAGTTTAAGAAATTATCATTCAAAATGCCCAATGTGACTACAAGGGAGACAAACAAAAATTAGAATAGCTGACCCAAATGGTTGAAAATATGAATGACAAATTCACCAAATATATAGAATCCTTGAAAAGGTATCAGCAAAAAATACCTGCAATACAAAAATGTACAGGACTCATAAATTGCAGAAATGACCAAAGTGAAAGCAGAGCATCTGGAATTGAGGACAAAATGGTAAATAAGAATAAAGTATCCAGAAAATTCACAAAAATAAGAAAAAAACAAGCAAAATTCATCCAACAGCTAGTAGAAAATACCCAGAAGATTGACATTGATAACTAGAGTCAGAAAAACTCAAGAGGATAACACAGATGGAATTATTCATTTGTTTACAGAAATTATAGTAGAAAATTTCTCAAACATGAGAAAAGAGTTCAACATACAAGTAAGCAAAGCTTCCAGAATGTCAAACAATTATGATAAAAAAGAGCCTCCAAATACAAAGCATTATGAAATTGCTACATATCCAACAACAAAAGAAAAATACCCAGAACTTTAAAAACAGTAGGAGAGAAACTAAAAAATACCTCATATAAAGACAAATTGATTAGAATTACAGCAGTCTTTTCAACACAAACTTTAAAGGCCAAAAGAGCTTAAAATGCAGTATTAAAGCCCAAGAGCAAACAACTTCCAATCCAAATTAGCATACCCAGCAAAACTTTCCTTCAAAATAGATGAAGAAATGGAAACAAAGTCTTTGTAAACAGGGAGGGATGGAGAGGTTGAAGGGAGGGCAGGGGAACAGAGAAAAAATAAGAACTAAGAGAGATTATGTAAAGGTGCAAACTTCCAATGATGAATGTCATTATATTGTATACCTAAAATGTACCAATAAAATTAATTTTAAAAATCAAATAAAACAAAATAGATGGAGAAATTAGGACATTTTCTGAAAAAGACCAGCTCAAGAGATGTAGGAATACTAAGTAAATGATAGTGCCAGTACAACATACAAGAATCTGTGGGACACAATGAAAGCAGTTCTGCATGGCAAATTCATAGCAGTGAATGCCCATATTAGGAAAACAGAGAAAACTCAGATAAATAACCTAACACAGAACCTCAAGCTGCTAGAAAAAGAAGAGCATGACAAATCCAAAGCTCTTACAAGAGAGGAAATTATAAAGATCAGAGCAGAAATCAATTCAATGGAGACTAAGAATACAAAAACTCAATGAATCAAACAGTTGGTTTTTTGAAAGAAATAAAATCAATAAACCTTTAGCCAAGCTTATCAAAAAAAGGAAAGAAAAGTCATAAATACATGCAATTAAGAAAGAAAAAGGTGAAGTCACAACAGATCCAACAGAAATTCAGAGGATCATCAATACCTTTGAGAACCTGTACTCCAATAAAATGGAAAACACAGAAGAAATGGATAAATTCCTGGATACATATGAAATACCAAAGTTAAATGAAGAAGATATAAAAATTCTAAACACCCCAATCACAATGAGTGAAATTGAAAATGTAATAAAAAATTTACCAACAAAGAAAAGCCCAGGTCTTGATGGCTTCGCTGCTGAATTCTACAAGACATTTAAAGAAAAATTATTGCCATTACTCTTTAAATTCATTAAAGAAATTGAAAGGGATGCAAGGCTTCCAAGTGCATTTCTGGAAGCAAGTGTTACTTTGATTCCAAAACCAGGGAAAGACCCAACCCAAAAAGCGAAATACAGGCCAATCTCCCTAATGAACATAGATGCAAAAGTCCTCAGCAAGATACTGGCAAACAGAATAGAGAGGGTCATGAAGAAGATCATACACCCTGACCAAGTCAGATTTATCCTAGGGATGCAAGGATGGTCCAACATTTGTAAATCAATAAATGGAATACACCATATTAACAGAGTCAAGGACAAAAACCATATGATCATCTCAATAGAGGCAGAAAAGGCATGCGACAAAATCAAACACCCATTCATGATAAAAACCCTACAGAAAATTTGAATGGAAGGTCTTTATCTCAACCTGATTAAGGCTATCTATGAAAAACCAACAGCCAACATCATACTAAATGGTCAAAACCTGAAAATTTTCATGCTAAAATCAGTAACAACACAAGGATGCCCACTATCACCACTCCTGTTCAATATAGTTCTGGAAACATTAGCCACAGCAATTAGAAAAGAAAAAGAAATAAAAGGAATAAAGATAGGAAAGGAAGAAGTTAAACTGTCATTATTTGCTGAGGATATGATAGTTTACATAGAAGACCAAAAAAACTCGGTCAAAAGTCTTCTAGACCTAATTGACAGATTCAGTAGAGTAGCTGGATAAAAGGTCAACACTCAGAAAACAATAGCTTTCTTATACATAAATAACAGACTCACTGAGAGAGGAATTAGGGAAACAATTCCTTTTACAATATTATTCAAAAAAATGAAATATATACAAATCATTCTAACAAAGGAAGCAAAAGACCTCTACACTGAAAACTACAGCACTTTGAAAAAAGAGATAGAAAAGGATACAAGAAAATGGAAAGACATCCCTTGCTCCTGGGTAGGAAGAACCAATAGAGTGAAAATGGCCATACTTCCAAAACTAATATATAGATCCAATGCAATGCTGATTGAAATTCCGATATACTTCACAGAACTAGAGAAAACAATCAAAAAATTCATTTGGAACCATAAGAGAAGCAGAACAGCAAAAGCAATTCTAAGTAACAGAGACATGGCTGGGGCTATCACAATCACCAATATGAAACTATAGTACAAAGCTACTGTGATAAAAACAGCATGGTACTGGAAAAAGAACAGACCTAAGGATCAGGGGAATAGATTAGAAGATGCAGAAGCAACTCTAGACATACTCAGCCACCTCGTCTTTGACAAAGGAGCCAACCATCATTGGAGGAAAAACAGTCTATTTAATAAATGGTGTTGGAAAACCTTGATTTCAACCTGCCAAAGATTAAAACTAAACCCATTCCTATCACCATGCACTAAACTAAGATTGAAGTGGATTAAAGATCTAAATATTAAAACAGAAACACTAAACTTGCTGGATGATAAGTTAGGTAGAACTCTTGAAGACACTGGCATAGGAAAAGACTTTATGAACAAAACATCAGTAGCACGGGAACTAGCACAAAGAATCAACAACTGGGATCTCATCTCATTAAAAAGATTCTGCACTGCAAGAGAAACTAAAAACAGAGCTAAGAGACAACCTACCATGTGGGAAATAATTTTAGCAGCAGTACCTAAGACAAAGAACTACTACTGAGAATATATAAAGAACTGAAAAAAAATCAGACCCCCCAAATTCAAAGACCCAGTTCAAAAATAGGCATCTGAAATGAACAGATATTTCTCAGAACAAGAAGTAAAAGCAGCAAGTAAATATATGAAAAAATGTTCAACATCACTGGTCATTCAAGAGATACAGATGAAAACAACACTAAGACTCCACCTCACCCCAGAAAGAATGGCTGCTATCAAGAAATCAATCAATAACAAATGCTGGCAAGGGTATGGGGAGAGAGGCACCCTTCTCCATTGCTGGTGGGAGTGTAGACTGGTGCAACCACTGTGGAAATCAGTATGGAGATACCTCAGAGAACTAGGACTAGAGGTCCCATTTGACCCAGCTATTGCCCTGCTGGGTATCTTCCCAAAAGAGTTAAAAGAGTCATACCACAGTGATATATGTACACCCATGTTCATAGCGACACAGTTTGTAATAGCTAAAGCTTGGAAACAGCCCAAGTGGCCATCAACTGGAAACTGGATAAAGAAGATGTGGTTTTTTTATACAGTGTAGTACTACTCAGACATAAAGAATGAAAAACTGGAGTCATTTACAGCTAAATGTATGCGTATTGAGGCCATACTCTTAAGTGAAATAAATAGGACACACATGTGTAAATACCAAATAGTTTCTCTAGTGTGAGAAACCGATAGTGTAAATAAGGGTTAAAATGATTAAAATGAATAATTGATAATTTGAAATAGGAAAAAAGGTCCAAAGACATAGGGGTGAAGGGAGGGGGAGGGGAAAGGAAAGAAGGGAAAGGAAAAACCATGAGGAAAAAAAAATGGAAATGATGTCTATGTAAATAGGGAAGGGCACACATGTAATAGGGAAAAAATAAGAACCAACATACATCATGTACAGGTACAAACACCCAAATATAAATGTAAATGAATTGTATACATAAAATATACCAATAAAAGAACTAAGAAAAAAAAAAAAGATGTAGGAATACTTAGACCAAAATGATGAAACCACTAAAACAAAAAACCCTGATGAAATTAAACACCAAGCAAGGGCAATATATAAATAGTGATGATAAAATAGCAAGAAAATTAAAACAAAGGAATCACAAACAGAGAAATTGCACAATGACAATAATTAATCAATAACTTTCAGTAAAATCTCTCAATGTTAATGACCTCATCTCTCCAATTAAAAACACAGATTGGCAGACTGAATCAAAAAATGGAATTCAACAGTCTCTTGCATTTAAGCAACTCATCTAATTGTAAAAAAGACACATAGACTAAAAATAAAATGATGCAAAACAAAATTTCATGCACCAGGACTCTGAAAATAAACAGGGATAGACAGAAATTTTAATCTCAAACAATGTAAATTTCAAGCTATAACTGAATGGAAGATGCAAAGTAGGTCAGTGCATTCTAATAATGGGAGCAATAAAACAAGAAGAGATAGAGTGGTACCTTAGTTCACAAACTTAATTTGGTTTACAAGTTTGGAAAAGCTGGTCATGTTTGTGTTTGTGTGGGAAAGATGGCTACTGCTCTGTTTGTTATCTGAGGCAGTTTGCCAATAAAAACAAAATTTTACCAAACTCTTCTGTTTGCAAATCAAATTGTTCATGACCTGAGGTACCACTGTGATGGTTATAAATATTCATGAACCAAATACTGGAGAACCTATCTTCACAGAACTAATACCATGAACATTAAAGATCAAATAAACACTAACACAGTCATAGTGGGTGACTTTAGTAAATTACTTTTACAGAGTTATATCAACTAAACAACAACAATAAAAAAAAATAAAGAAATGTCAGAGCTGAAGCACACCCTTGAACATATGGACTTGGCCAGGGATTTAGCTCAGTGGTTCCGTTGCCTGCCTTGCAAGCTCAAGTTCCTAAGTTTGATCCCCGTTTCCAAAACAACAACAACAAAAAAAATCCAAAAAGAACATATGGACTTAATAGATATCTGCAGTGTATTCTAGCCCACTACAACCAATTATACATGCTTCTCTGAAACACATGGTACTTTCTCCAAAACAGATCAAATACTAATCCACAAAGCCTGCTTGAACAAATACACAAGTATGAACAACACCCAATATGTACTCCTGGACAACAGTAAAATAAAAGTAGAAATCAACCACAGAAAATTTGGAAGCACCCGCAAAATTAACACACTCTTGAACACACTGTGGGGCAAAGAAGAAATTAAGGAAGAAACTTTGAAAATTTCTGGAAATTAATGGCAATGCTTGTTCAACATACTAGACCATCTGGGACACAAGGAAAGCAGTCCCAAGAAGGAAGATCATTCCAATGAATGCTCACAATATGAAAACAAAATGAGCTTAAATTAATAATCTTTTGAGAAACCTCCAGATACTTCAGAAACAAAAGCAATCCAGGGCCAAACCAAAATAAAGGAAATCGGAAAAGATTAGAGGGGGAAATCAATGAAGTTGAGAGTAAAAACCAATACAAAGAGTCAATGTAGGGCGGAGGATTTAGCTCAGTGGTTTCAGCGGCCTGCTGCACAAGTGCAAGGACCAGAGTTCAATCCCCAGTACCCCCCCCCCAAAAAGAGTCAATGTATTAGAGAACTAGTTCTTCAAAAAAGTAAATAAAATAGATTTACCTTTAGCCAAACTTATGAAGAGAAGGAGAGAAAAGACTCATAGTAAGGCAATTAGAAAGGTAAAAGGTGAAACAGACATCATTGAAACACAGAAGATAGTACTGTGAAGAATTACTTTCTGAAAAATTGAAAAACCTTGAATAAATGTATAATATATAATAGAAGCTTAAATTCACACAAATAATCAAAGCTAACTGGAGAAGACACAAAAAAGCTGTGCAGCTCTATAAAAAGCAATGAATTTGAGACAGTAATAAAAACACTATAAGCTACAGAAGCCCAGGATCTAATGGATCTGAGGTATATACTGCCAGATTTATCATTTTTAGCTAGTACCAAAGTATATTCCACTGTATTTTAAATACATAACTTCTTTTGCCATAAATATTAGTGATCTATGATTTTCCCATTTGTATCACAGAAATGAATATAGTATAATACAATAGAAAAAAGCATTAGCAAATAATTTTTGAAAATGAATGAAATTTTACACATAAATCTTTTCTTTCTTTTGGCTCAAGTATTAGACAATAGATGAGTTATAACATTTTTACTAAATAGGAACATAGGGCCATATAGAGCTTATTGTATTTAGAATAGTCCCAAAGGTATCACAATGTTCTCAAATCTTGACTTTAATACTATACCTATATATGTACAATTCCCAGCCCTATTATTTATCAGGGCTATATACTGTGCCATTAATGTGTTTTCAGAGGTCTGACATTATTTGTTGCAGCATATAAAGTGCTTAAAGAACAATCAGTAACTATTTTGGTGTTGGGTTTCTGTTTTATTTTATTTCTGTCAAATTAAGTAACTTCAAAGAGGATGGTAAGTTGAAAATTATACACAAAATTTAATGGGGCTACGGTAGGAGGAAAGATTATCCTAAGAAGCCAAAACTACATAAAGTGGCATAAAGTGATCCTGATACCAAGGGATAAAGTAAGAAGATTGTAATTGTGAAATTTAAAATTTCGCAAAGCCTTCAATTGGAATGAAGCAGATGCTTTATTAAAATTATCTCCTGAAAAAGAAATAGATTGAGTTTTCTTATTTTTTCTTATCTTAACAAAGAAAAGTCAAAATCTCTGGCAAAACTTAAGACAGTGATTTTCATCAACCAGGGATCTAAATGTTTAAATTAGTATCAAATCCTTTTAGAAAATTTTGGGAAATCTTGTTGATAAAAGTCATATTTCTGTTTTTTTTTCTTTGAAACTACAAGGGATTTTCAGAACTGTGTGCTATTTTGAAAATGGCATTAAAACAAAACTGCATTAAATGGCACCAAATAAGTGATATTGAGGATGTGATGCATTTCAAAATATGAGATGAGAACTGCATAAATTAATTCCAAAGTTTAAGGACAAATTTTATTTCCTTTAACAGCTTATCTTCCTACTTGTGTTGCTATTTACTAAAAATTCACAGAACAATTTATTAGCATCTGCTCCATATACACAAAACTCATTCTTGTATACTATTTCAGAATTATAGATTTTCATTTGGAAGAATTAAAGTATCTTATTAATATTAGCCAAAAGAAATTACTTTACCATGGTGAATTCTGCATCATCTATTTTTAAAAATTCAAAACAAGCATACACACACATAAACACACTCACACACACATAATCTGATTAACATCTCATTATAGGCCATATTAAGAAATTTGAGCTTCATTTCAAGTGAAATATTCTGCTTCTTCTGCTTATAATTCAATTCCTTATTGTCCAAAAATGGGACGTTTAACGAAAAACTATCTGGAAACATGCTTTAAGGAAAGATGTCAGTTTTAGAATGACAGGTTGCTAATATTGTTCAAAATAAAAATAAACCTCCAAAGTTGTCCACAAACATTGTCCAACTTATGTACAAACAGCAATTCCTTTCAAACTTTCTAATTGTTTAAGTTTAATGAAATAATGAGTAACAAAATGTAGTATATGACTTACTAATAGTGCAAACCCTGTTCAACTTCAAAATGAAGTGAAGAACTTTATTTTTTGAATATTATTTACTTGGACATTTCAGCTGCTTTTTCTTGTGGAGTAAATATGAACAAAATGTTTAAATATCAAAATAATACTGTGATTAACCATTAGAGGACAGAACTCTTTAGTCTCTAGTAAAAACAAGTTTTAAAATGAAAAACAGAAACAAATCCTTATGTATGTCAACTACTACAAAGTTGCTAGAAATTACATATTCTAGCATAAGTAAAATCAGTTCCTGTAATTCCCCATTTGAATTTTCAAAATAGCTTCTTGCTAACAAATATAATTGGGGTCAATATAGTTAAATTTAATTGCAAATGTTTTATAATTTCTAATGCATATGGATAGTTCTTCTATTTCTATCAATTATATCCCAACTTAATCTCATTCAATTTAAAAGTTTATTTCAGGGTAAGATCCATAATGTGGATACTTTCAGTTTATTCTTTAATTGCTTTTGAGCAATCCTTTATGAAAAAGGCTTAACAAAAGATGTCATCTGCAAAGGAATTAGTTCTCTTTAGTATATAAAATCAGATTTTATTCCATCTCTATACTCTTATTCATTAATATTCTAATACATTATCAATTATACATTTTGATCCTTATTTGTGAAATAGGATAAAAAGTTCTAAAGGAATAGCAGAAGTGGGAGGGGTAGGGGAAAGGATATAAGGGAAAAGAAAAAATATGAGAAAATAAAAAAATGGAGAAAAGTCTTTGTAAATAGGGAGGGGTGGAGGGGGTGAAGGGACAGAAGGGGAATGGGGAAAAATAAGAACCATGATACATCATGTAAAGGTACAAGATCCCAATGATGAATGTAACTATATTGTATGCCTAAAATATACCAATAAACTTAATGAAGAAATATTCTAATACATTTATAAAATCAATGCTTATTCTATCTCTGTATTCTTATCTATTAATAGGGTATGATAGTCTGCAATTGAAATGATCATTTATGAACAGAAAATATCAAGGACAACTTAGCTTCATGATATGTTTTGCTTTTACATTATTCTTCCTAGAAATTGTGTCCAAGATTATTATAGTAATTAATATAATCACAACTGCATTTCTACTAGAAATCATTATAGAGTAATATCTCAGTTCACAAATGCTTCTGCTGGGAAACAATTCAGTTTGCAAACAGAAGTGTTTGATGAAATTTTGCTTCCAATCTGCACTCCACATTGCATGACAAACAAGACTGTGGCCATATTCCCCACATGAACACAAATGTGACCATCTTCCTCTGTATGGTAGAACAAATTAAGCTCAAGAACTGAGGCAGCACTGTATTGTGTTGTACAAAGTAAATGAAATGTAGACTAGCAATCAATTCTTCAGGAATATCTAATCCTCAGAAATACTGTTAAATAAGAACATGGAGACAGCAAATGCTTTTGACATTGTGAAATTTATTACTCAACAGTATCTAAGATTTTAAAATTTGAAATACCTTTACTATTCAGCATATATGCTTGTAGAGAGAAACAAAATGATGCTATTATTTCATTTGTTCCATTTGTTTAGTTTAGTTATTAGATTGCCCCTTGATGTTCAATCAATCCACTCCCACTATTTTTTAAAGTTTTGAAAAGAGTAGATTAAAATACACTGAAGGGGAAGTCATTTTCTCTAAAGACTAGATGTTTTACATCAATTCTGTATTCATATAATCCATAATGTTTAAAATAATATTTAAAGTCCTGCCACTCCCAGCCCAGAGGAAAGGGCTTTTGGGCTGTCATCCAGCACACTGCTCCCAGCCCAAGGAAGGGGTTTCTGAGCCACTGTCCAACCACTCATGGCCCAAAGGTAGGGGCTTCTGAGACACCATCCCACTGCTCCTAGCCCAGAGGAAGGGGCTTCTGGGACAGCATCTGTCCTGCCACTGACATCCCAGAGAAAAGGGCTATTGGGCCACCATCCAGCATGCCACTGCCAGCCCAAGGAAGGGGTTTCTGAGTAGCTGTCCTGGCACTCCTGGTCCAGAGGTAGGGGCTTCTGAGACAGCATCGATCCCACTACTCGCAACCCACAGAAAAGGGCTATTGGGCCCCAGCCATCCTGCCTCTCCTGGGTCAGAGGAAGGGGCTCCTGAGCCACTGTCTCAAATCTCCCAGCTCAGAGGAGATCAGCCACATGGGTGCCAACAACACCAGCCCACCTCCCCCAGGTTGAAATGAGAAGACACATAAATAATTATCAAAACCAGACTTCCAGATCACCTAAAGCAACCCCAAAGGGAAATGAGATGGAACACTCTGATACCCAAACACCTGGACCCACTGAACTGGCAACAAAAGAGGATCTGAAAAAATGAAATCAGAAATAATTTCTCAGATAACAGGAGAAATTGTGTTCCTAGTGCAAGACATGATTAATAAATCTAGAGAGGAGCTCAGGAACATGACGGAATCCCAACATAGGAAATAAATGGAATCCATAAAACATGCGAATAGATTTCCAGAAGATGAAAAGCTCCATTGAAAGTCTACACAGCAGAATGAGCCAATGTGAGGACAGAATTTCAGATATAGAAGATAAGATTGCAATTAATGACCAGGAAAAGAAAAATTGCTTCAAAATTGTAAGGGAACATGAGAAATCAATCCAGCAGCTGCTAGATGATGCAAAGAAGAATAACATAAAACTGATTGGAGTCAATGAAGAAACAGGAGAGAGTGCAGATGACATAAAAAAAACCTCTTCACAGAAATAATGGCAGAAAACTTCCCAAGCAGGGGAAAAGAACTTGACATACAGAAAAGTCAGGCATATAGGACTCCAAATAGCCTTGATCAAAAAAAAAAAAAAAACCACATAGGCATATAATTGTTAAGATTCCAGAAACCCTACAGAAGAACAAAGTTCTACAAGCACTTAGAGAAAAGAAACAAATCACATACAAAGGAAAGCCCATCAGAATCACAGCAGACATCTCAACATAAACCATCAAGGCAAGAAGAGCTTGAAGTGACATATTCCAAGCCCTAAAGGAAAACAGCCTCCAACCCAGATGGATGTACCCTGCAAAACAATCTTTCAAAATTGTTGGAGAAATAAGATACTTTCATGACAAAGAGCACTTTAAGAACTTCATGTATACCAAACCAGCAATCCAAAAAATTTTAGACAATATCCTAGGAACAGACACTGAGGATCAGAACCCCCGGAAGAAAAGCAGAATGAACCCATCAGGCATGACAAGAAATTAAATGTAAAGGGGGAGAACCCAACAAAAAGAAAAAGTCATGGCAATGATAAGCCAATACATGTCGGGTATAACCATCAATGTTAATGGCCTCAATTCACCAATCAAAAGAAACAGACTGGCAGAATAGGTCAAGAATCAAAATCCAACAATATGCTGCATATAAGAAACACACTTAATTCAAAAGGAAACTCATAGACTGAAGTTTAAAGGGTGGAAAACAATACTCCATGCAACGGAAACCTGAAAAAAAGCAGGAATAGCTGTCCTCTTGGCAGATCAAGTAGATTTCAAACCAACACTGATTAAGAGAGACAAAGAAGGACACTACATCCTTGTAAAGGGAACAATTCAAGAGGAAGAGATGACAATCATAAATATCTATGCACCAAACACTAGTGTGCCCAACTATATAAAACAAATAATAACAGACATGAAAAGTCATATATGCACTAGTACAATTGTAGTGGGGGACCTCAATATCCCACTGTCACAAAGAGATAGTTCAACTAAACAAAAAATAAGCAATTAAATGATAGAACACAATCAAATTCTTGAACAAATGAACTTAACAGATGTTTACAGAGTGTTCCACCCCACAAAATCAGAATACACATTCTTCTCAGCTGCACATGGGTCATTCTCCAAAATAGACCACATACTCACACATAGAACATGTTTAAGAAAGTGCAAAGGAATTGAAGTTATCCCCTGTATGTTATCAGACCATAGTACAATGAAATTGGAGAGCCATAGGAAAAGAAACAGGAAAAATTTTATAAAAACGTGGAAATTGTGCAACACACATCTGAATAACCAATGAGTCACAGAGGAAATTAAAGAAGAAATCAGACAGTTCTTTCAATTAAATAACAATGAAAATACAACATATTGGGATCTATGGGACACAATGAAAGCAGTCTTATGAGGGAAATTCATAGCAGTGAATACGCATATTAGGAAAACAGAATGAGCCCAATTAAACAACCTCATGGTGAACCCCAAGCTTCTAGCAAAAGGAGAGCTGGACAAACCCGAAGCTCATACAAGGGGGGAAATTATAAAGATCAAAGGAGAAATGAATGCAATGGAGACTAATAGAACGAAACAAAAAATCAATGAAGCCAAGAGTTGTTCTTTGAAAGAATCAACAAAATTGACAAACCCTTAGCCAACCTTATCAGAAAAAGGAAAGAAAAGGCCCAAATCCATGCAATTAGGAGTGAAAAGGGTGAAATTACAACAGACTCAGCAGAAATCCAGGGGATCATCAGTACCTACTTGTAGAACCTATACACCAATAAGATGGAAAACAAAGAAGAAATGGACAGATTCCTAGATATATATGAATTACCAAAGTTGAACAAAGAAGACCTAAAACTTCTAAACAACCCAATATCAACCAATGAAATTGAAAAAGTAATAAAAAACTTCTCAACTAGGAAAAACCCAGGCCCTGATGGCTTCACTGCTGAATTCTACAAGACATTTAGAGAGGAACTGCTGCCACTACTGTTTAAACTCTTCAATGAAATTGAAAGGGAAGCAATACTCCCAAATTTATTCCTGGAAGCAAGCATCACCTTGATCCCCAAAGCAGAGAAAGACCCAACCGAAAAGGAGAACTATAGGCCAATCTCCCTAATGAACATAAATGCAAAAATCCTTAATATGATATGGACAAATAGAATGCAGAAGTACAAGAAGATCATACACCCTGATCAAGTGGGATTCATCCCAGGGATGCAGGGATGGTTCAACACATGCAAATCAATCAATGTAATACACTATATCAATAGAGCCAAGGACAGAAAGCATATGATTATCTCCATAGATGCAAAAAAAAGCATTTGACAAAATCCAAGATGCATTTATGATAAAAACCCTACAAAAAGTTGGAATAGATGGCCTCTACCTCAAACTGATAAAAGCCATCTATGAAAACCAAAGCCAGTTCTATACTAAATAGTCAAAAACTGAAATCCTTCACACTAAAATCAGGAACAATCCAAGCAAGTCCACTATCACCACTCTTGTTCAATAGAGTTTTGTAAACAGCCACAGAAATTAGACAAGAGAAAGAAATAAAAGGAATAAAGATAGGAAATGAAGAAGTCAAACTGCCATTATTTGCAGATGAAATGATACTGTATATAGAAGACCACAAGGACTCCTCCAAAAATCTTCTAGACTTAATAACCAAATTCAGTCTCAAGTTACAAGGTCAACACACAAAAATCAATAGCTTTCCTCTACATGAATAAGAGACTCACTGAGAGAGAAATAGGGCCAATAATTCCTTTCACAATAGCATTCAAAAGACTGAAATACCTAGGAATCAACCTAATGAAAGAAATCAAAGACCTCATCTCTGAAAACTATAGCACTCTGAAAAGAGAGATTGAAGATGATATCAGAAAATGGACAGACATCCCCTGCTCCTGGGTAGGAAAGATTAATATAGTGAAAAAGGTCATACTTCCAAAACTGCTATATAGATTCAATGCAATTACAATTGAGATCCAAGCAGCATACTACATGAACCTTGAGAAAACAATCTAAAAATTCATTTGGAACAAGAAGAGACCCAGAATAGTAAAAGCAATTCTAGGTAACAGAGACATGGCAGGGGGTATCACAATCCCCAACCTGCAACTATACTGCAAAGCAACAGTGATATAACCAGCATGGTACTGGCAAAGAAATGACTTGAGGACGAGTGGAATGGATTAGAAGATGCAGAACAATGCCAGACACACTCAGCCATCTCATCTTTGATAAAGGAGCCAAACACCCTCACTGGAGGAAAGAGAGCCTCTTTAATAAATGGTGCTGGAAAAATTGGGTTTCAACTTGCCAAAGATTAAAACTAAACCTATATCTCTCACCATACACTAAACTAAAATCGAAATGGACTAAAGATCTAAATATTAAAATAGAAATGCTGAACCAGGTGGAACAGAGGTTAGCTAGAACTCTTGAAGATATTGGTGTAGGAAAAGATTTTGTGAACAAAACCTCAGTTGCCCATGAACTAGCACAAACAATCAACAAGTGGGATCTCTTCTTATTAAAAAGCTTCTGCACAGCAAGAGAAACCACCAGCAGTGTGGAGAGACAACCCACACTGTGGGAAAAAGTATTCACCTGCTTTTCCTTAGACAAAGGTCAACTATTTCTAATCTATAAAGAACTTAAAAAGATCAGACCTCCCAAATTTAAAGACTCAATCCGAAAATAGGCATCTGAAATGAACAGATATTTCCCAGACAATGAAGTAGAAATAGCCAATAAATACATGAAAAAATGTTCAATATCACTGGTCATTCGGGAGATGCAAATGAAAACAATGCTGAGATTCCACCTCACTCCAGAAAGAATGGCTGCTGTCATGAAATCAATCAATAACAAATGCTGGCAGGGCTGTGGGGAAAGAGGGACCCTGCTCCACTGCTGGTGGGAGTGTAGACTGGTGTAACCACTATGGAAATCACTATTGAGATACCTCAAAGAACTAGGTCTGGAAGTCCCATTTGACCCCACTATTCCCCTGCTGGTTATCTTCCCCAAAGAATTAAAATAATCATACCACAGTGATATATGTGCACCCATGTCCATAGCAGCACAGTTTGTGATAGCTAAAACTTGGAAACAGCCCAAATGCCCATCAACTGGAGACTGGATAAAGAAAATGTGTTTTTTTTAAATAAAATAGAGTACTACTCAGCCATAAAAAATGAGAAAATTAGAGACATTTATAGCTAAATGGATGCACCTTGAGGTGATACTCTTAAGTGAAATAAATAGGACACACATGTATAAATACCAAATAGTTTCTCTGGTGTGAGAAACTGAAAGTGTAAATAAGGACTAAAATGTATAATAGGTAATGTGAAATAGGAAGAAAAGGGGTAAAGGGGAAGGGGAAATGGGAGGGCTAGGGGAAAGGATAGAAGGGAATGGGCTTAATATGAGAAAATGGAAAAATGGAAACAAAATCTTTGTAAATAAGGAGGAATGGAGGGGTTGAAGGGAGGGCTGGGAAATGGTGAAAAACAAGAACCAAGAGAGATTATGTAAAGGTGCAAATTTCCAATGATGAATGTCATTATATTGTATACCTAAAATGTACCAATGATTAGAATGAATAATTGATAATGCAAAATAGGAAGAAAAGGTCCAAAGGGGTAGGGGTAGTGGGAGGGGCAGGGGAAAGGAAAGAAGGGAAAGGAAAAATGATGAGAAATGGAAAAAATGGAAATAAAGTCTTTGTAAATAGAGAAGGGTGGAGGGGGTGAAGGGAGGGCTAGGAATGGGGAAAAAATAAGAACCAAGATGCATCATGTAAAGGTACAAGTTCCCAATGAGAAATGTCAATGTGTTGTATTCTTAAAATGTACCAATAAAAGAATTTAAGTCATAAAATAATAATAATAATATTTTAAAAATTCTCCTTTATATTTATTTACTGATATTTCTGCCAATTTTTGTCTATTTTTTTATACTTATAAATATTCTCTATCACATTAATCCCTAAACAATTTTGTGCATATAACTCATGTATGACAAAATTATAACTTCTTGGAAATTTACTAATTGAAGACATGAATGCCTTATCAAATTTACTCTTCAAAATTCTAAGAAACCAAGAATGCTCACTACATATTCAAGATAACAAATGTAATGAACTTCTTTAATAACAACTTCAGGATCTTTTTAAAGAATTCAGCATCTTAGGGATTTGCCAAACATAGCTCTTGTGCCTTTTGTCTGGAAACTTAACTCTGAAGAACTTTTCAAGCTGTAACATGACAAAGGTGTGTGTTTTTTGTAAATTATTGAATTATAGAACAAATTTCTTACATTGGATTTGAGATCTCTTATTTCCTCAGAAAGAAAATAATTGCTAATAATTCTTATTTATAATTACAAATAAAGACTATAACATGCTTGCATATAAATTAGATATAATTTATATCTACATACATATGTTAATTTAATGAAATGAAATAAAATGGTCAATATATGTTTATATATGTATATATGTAAAAAGAGAATTCTATTTCTCAGCAAAATAATATAAATTTAATAATGCATTTCATTTACAAGTGTGCTAATAATTTTTATTTCATTGGTACATTTTAATATTTGTATTGGTACCTTTTAGATATACATAGTAATTAAATTCATCATAGGGAAATTGTACCTATACTTAATCATCTCAACTCTTTTGCTCAATCTCCTCCTTTCCATTCAACCCCTCTTCTTTATATTTACAAAAAAAAATTGTTTTCATTTATTCTTCTATTCTCTCTTTTTTCCCTCCTTCCTTTCCCTCTCCCCCCTTTTCTTGTTCCCTATGCCATTTGAACATTTTCTTTCTGTTTGCAAATATATATTATACATTTTTGGTCCTTATTTGCACTTTCAGTTTTTCACACCAGAGAAAGAATGCAACCTTTAAACATGTGTGTGAGAATTATTTTACTTAAGAATATGGTCTCAGGGTGGATCAATTTATTTAAATATGTTTCAAATTTATCCTTTTTATGGCAGAGTATTACTCTATTGTATAAGTTAACCACATCTTCTTTATCCATTCATTGGTTGATGGGCATTTGGGCTGTTTCCAAAATTTAGCTATTAGAATTATGGTGCTATAATCATGGCTGTGCATATGATGCTATGGTATGATATTTTTAATTCTTTGGGGGAGATACCAAGACGGGGATAGCTGTGTCAAATGGAACCTCTAGTTTTAGATTTTGGGGAATCTCCACACTGATTTCCACAGTAGTTGCACCAGTCTACACTCCCACCAACAATGGAGAAGGATTCCATTTTCTGCACGACTCCACCAGCATTTGTTTTGGGTGGACTTCTTGATATTAGACATTGTTTCTGAAGTAAGATGGAATCTCAGTGTTGTTTTAATTTGCATCTCTCAAATGTCTAGTAATGTTGAACATTTTTATATATTTATTTGCCATTTGTGCTTCTTCAACTGATAAATATCTATTCATTTCAGATGCCCATTTTTGGATTGGGTTTTTAAGTTTGGGGGGTCTGATTTTTTTGAGTTCTTCATATATTCTAGATATTAATGCTTTGTCTGAGGAAGAGCTAGTAAAAATGTTTTTTCCTACTCTGTGGGTTGTCTTTTCACTATGGTAGTTGTTTCTTTTGCTATAAAGCAAAAGCTTTTTAGTGAGATGAGATCTCATGTGTTGATTCTTTGTAATATTTCCTGTGTGATGGGAGTTTTGTTCCTAAAGTTTTTACCTATCCCTATGTCTTCAGGAATTCTATCTATTCTTTCTCTTAGCAGATTTAGTGTTTCTGTTTTAATATTTAGACCTTTGATTCATTTCTAGTTTAGTTTAGTGCATAGTGAGAAATATGGGTTTAGGTTTAATCTTTGGCATTTGGAAAGCCATTTCTCCCAGCACCACTTATTAAAGAGGGTATCTTTCTTCCAGTGAAGATGTTTGGTCACTTTTTCAAAGATAAGGTGCCTGAGCCACACTTCAAAGATTTTCAGCTCCTATAACCCTGCCACTCACCTAATTCAGCACATTTGCTATGTAAAAATGTGATACTATTCATAGTAACATTGAATTGATCCATTTTATTATATGTGATAGTTTGACTTGAGCATGTAATAAACCCATTTATACTGAATAACTAGGGAAGTATCACTTACTAGATTCAGGATCAGAATTTCCATCCCCTTCACTGCGGTTGTTGGGTGCAATCAGATCAAAGTACATCTCCTGAGGATAGCCAAGGGGGAGAGCATGGGATATACTGCTTGCATTATGGTCTCCCATTCCACCATCACTGCTGCTTTCCTGAGACCCTTCTAGTAGGTGAAATGTGACACGTCTCTGGAAATGAAAAGAAGGAGAGAATTACAGGATTTCAGCAATGACCTGAATAATTACATAATGCCTGTAATGTAGAAAGTGTATTATTTCAGCTATTTCATGAAACCACATTAACTTTATCTTGAGTTGTGAACAATTTCAGGCTTTTGTGGGCAGGTATATCTGTGTTCAATCCTGCTGCACCCTGTAACTATGTTGCTCCTATCATATTTCTAAACATGCATATGTAAAATCAAAGTTAACTTGTCTAAAACAAGATACTATCTGCTTTTTTAGACATTTGAGCACTTTGGAAATGATGTTGCATTAAATTGTGGATATATTGAGCTATTATTTGAAAGTAATTAAAATTTTTAATA
Source organism: Heterocephalus glaber (assembly GCF_053883595.1). NCBI lineage: Eukaryota > Metazoa > Chordata > Mammalia > Rodentia > Bathyergidae > Heterocephalus > Heterocephalus glaber. The sequence goes on along the minus strand of NW_028258384.1, from coordinate 16,254,249 downwards.
ATAAGCATATATAATACTAACAATTTATTTTTACTTGTTAGATTTTTGTGAGCTAAAACAGTGGATAGTTAAAAATATATCAATCATATACACAAGAAGAATAAAAGTATAAATTATCTTTTAGAATAAACTTTGGGTGTACTGGGGATTTAGCTCAGTGGTTCCACCACCTGGCTTGAAAGTGCAAGGACCCAAATTCAATCTCTGGTACCAAAAAAAAAAAAAAAAAAAAAGATGGAATAATCCTTGAAGCAAGAATTGAATTAAAATTCACTTAAATTTTTTCTCAAAAAATAAAAATAATCACACTGTCTGGATAGTATGTGATAGTAATTATAAAAAACTACAGTCCCTGACGGCATCCCAGGCTCCTAGGGCAGAGAAGGTGAGCCAGTCTCAGCACCCAGAAGGAAGTTCCCCCGCCTCCATCCCAGGCTCCTAGGGCAGAAAAGCTCAGCCGGTCCCACAACCCGGAAGGAAGCTCCCCACCACCATCCCAAGCTCCTAGGGCAGAGAAGCTGAGCTGGTCCCAGAACATGGAAGGAAGCTCCCCACCTCCATCCCAGACTCCTAGGGCAGAGAAGGTGAGGTGTTCCCAGCACCCAGAAGGAAGCTCCCCCACCAACATCCCAGGCTCCTAGGGCAGAGAAGATCAGCCAGTCTCAGAACCCAGAAGGAAGCTACCCTGCTGCCATCACAGGCTCCTAAGGCAGAGAAGGTGAGCCACTCCCAGTACCCAGAAGGAAGCTCCCTTGCTGCCATCCCAAGCTCCTAGGTCAGAGAAGGTGAGCAGCATGGGCACCAGAAGCACCCCCCCCCCCGTGAAAATGAGAAGACATGTAAGCAAGCCTCAAAAACAGACTTCCAGATCACCTACAGCAACCCCAAATGGAAACGAGATGGAACAATCTGATACTCAACCACCTGGACTCTCTGAACTGGCAACAAAAGAGGATCTGGGAAAATGAAATAAGAAATAATTACTCAGATAACAGCAAAGATTTTGCTCATGGTGCAAGACATGATTAATAAATCTAGAGAGGACACAGATAAAAAAATAGAGGATCTGAGGAACATGATGGAATCCCAACATAGGAAACAAATGGAATCCATAAAACAGATACAAACAGATTTCCAAGAGATTAAAAACTCCATTGAAAGTCTGCGCAGGAGAATGAACAAATGTGAGGATAGAATTTCACATATAGAAGATAAGATTGAAATTAGTGAGGAGGAAAAGAAAAATTGCTTTAAAATTGTAAGGGAGCATAAGAAATCAACCCAACAGCTGCTAGATGATCCAAAGAAGAATAACATAAGACTCATTGTTGTCAATGAAAAAAGAGGAGAGAGTGCAGAAGACATTAAAAAACTGTTCACAGAAGTGATGGCAGAAAACTTCCTAAGGAGGAGAAAAGAGCTTGACATAAAGATAAGTGAGGTATATAGGACTCCAGCTAGCCATAATCAAAAAAAAAAAAAAAATCTACACATAGGCATATAATAGTTAGGATTTCCGAAATCCAACAGAAGAACAAAATTCTACAAGCAGTGAGAGAAAAGAAACAAATCACATACAAAGGAAAGCCCATCAGAATCACAGTAGACTTCTCAATGCAAACCCTCAAGGCAAGAAGAGCTTGGAGTGATATATTTAAGCCCTAAAGGAAAACAACCTCCAACCCAGATTGATGTACCCTGCAAAACTATCTTTCAAAATTGATGGAGAAATAAGATACTTTCATGATAAAGAGCACCTCAGGAACTTCATGAATGCCAAACCGGCAGTCCAAAAAATTTTAGACAATACCTTAGGAAAAGACAATGAGGATCACAACCCCAGGAAACCCAGCAGAATGATTCCATTGGGTGTGACAAATTAAACACAAAGGGGGAGAAACCAACAAAAAGAAAAAGTCATTACAAGGCTTTTAAAACTTTTAACTTCATCTCCCTAATGAGTGTATAATTCAATCTTATTATTGTACTGATTAGTATTTTTCTGATTCTAGAGTTACACACCTTTCCTTGTGCTGTACTGGCTATTTATCATCTTCTTATGTCTACTTTTTAATTGAGTTGTCTATTAATGAGCTCTAAGAATTCTTTATATATTCTGGTTATAGGTTTTGTGCTTTGTAAATATGGAATGTGGACTACTTTTCATTTTAATGAAGTCATTTAAATTTCTACATTTTGATGAAATCTCATTTATCAATGTTTTTCTTTTATACATCATGTTTTTTGTATCCTAGGTAGTTCTTGCCTACCCTGAATTCATAAATATGTTCCCTTATAATTTCTTCTTAAAGTTTTATACTTTTAGGCTTCTTATTTAGGTTCATAGATCCTTTCAAGTTATTTTCATGTATGGAAAAAAAGGGTTGAAGTTAATTTTTTATATATGGATACCAGGTGTTCTAGTGCCATTTGCTGAAAACACTATCTCTTCCTCGGCTCTTGAATTGTGTTTATATTCTATAAAATGCTAATGTTAAATAATCTTTCAAAACTCAGTGGAATATATATGTGTGGTTCTATTTCTAGATTCTCTGTTTTATTCAAATGATCTATATGTCTTTCCTTACACCAACACTGCCTTGATTACTGTAACTTTAGAAGAAGTCTTCAAATTAGGTACTAAACGTCTTCCAACACTAATTTTTTTGTTTCTTTAACTTTTCTAGGTCCTTTGTACTCCTACATAACTTTTAAATTTCAATATCCAATTCTTCATTTATAGCAAGTATACACAGACCTGAAATTTTATCTATAGCTTGTGTTTTCTATTCCTGCTAAATTCAAATATAAGTTCTAGGGGCTCCTAGAGTTTTCCTAGTATTTCCTCTGTAGATGATCATTTCATCTACATATAAAGATTTTGCTTCTACCTTGCCAATCCTATCCTAATTGTGTCATTTCATTGCCAGACTATTTTGGTTTAGACTTATGTTTCAAAGTCTAATGGACAGATGAAGAGTAGGCATATATGCCTTTGTTCCCCACTTTAGGGAGAAAGCATTGTATCATCTCCATTCATAGAAGGAGTTTTTGTTGGAAGTATGAAGTACATGTCTTTAATCTGTTGAGAAGGTTCTGTTCTACTTCTAGTCTCCTGATAGCTTTTACCATGAACAGCTGTAGAACTTAGTCCAATACTTTTTCTCCAACTAGTGACAGGATCATATGGCTTTTTCCTTTCCTCTGTTAAAATGATGACTTTTGGGGGTGGATCTTCCAATGCTGAACCAACACTGCCATCCCTATAACAAAACCACTTTCTACATCCTGCCAGATCTGACTTCGAAGAGTTTGTTTTGTTAAACAAATTTCTATCTATGTTCATACTTTTTTCTTCTATTATCTTTATCCAGTTTTAGGATTAGCACAATATTGAGTTCCTAAAATGAGGGGAGAAGTGTTCCTTCTTTTTTCTGCTTTAAGTGTTTGATATAATTTATCAGTTAAAATGTTTATGAGCCTGCTGTTGTCATATAGGTAGGTTTTCAAGCTAAGAATATACTTTCTTTAATAGGTGCTATTCAAATTTTATATTTCCTCCAGAGTTAGTTTCATTAATTTGTCTTCCAAGGTACTTCTTAGAAGTTGTCAAATTTATTTCAAAACAGATTTTTGAAATATCCTTTCTATATCCTTTTAAATTCTGTAAAATCTTCAGTAATGTCTCCTAGATCTTGATATTATAGTTAAAAAAATATATAATTGATATTGTGTAACAGGAAGAAAAGTTCTAAAGATGAAGGGGAAGTGGGAGTGGTATGGGAAAGAAAAAAAGGGAAAAGAAAAAACATGAGAAAAGGAAAAATATGGAAACAAAATCTTTGCAAGTAGGGAAGGTTGGAGGGGTTGAAGGGAGGGCAGGGGAAGGAAAAAAAATAAAAGAACCAAGATACTCATTTAATGGTACAAGATCCCAGTGATGTTTGTAACTGTATTTTATACCTAAAATGTACCAATAAACTTAATGGGAAAAAAAAAGAGTCACTCGAGAAGATATAGATATGCATATTCTAATTTGAATATTATGCAATGCATACATGTATTGAGATGTCACATGGTACCCAGAATATGTACATTTTTGTGTCAGTTAAAATGTTTTAAAAATCAAGTTAAATTTCAAAATTATTCCAAAAGAAAAAAGTCAAATGGGAATGTTGCTTCAATATGATGTCTTTTTCTGGGTTCAAGGACTTATAGTATTTCTTGGTAAAGGGAATCAACCATTTTTGCACATTGGAAACCTTTTAAATAATTTTGAACTTTCTTTTCTTTTAATGTAAAGTTTTAGGACTTATGGACCTTAGGATGGACAGTGTGACAATATTGAAACTCTCAAAATTGCTTTTTTTTTTTTTTTTTTACTAATAAATGATTTGAAATGGCAATTCAGATCCACAAGATTCTGATCTTCACTGGGATCTGTCCTCCCCTGACTAGGACTGATAGTTTTGGATATTCTACAACATCCTGTTTTTATGTCAGTGAATTTTTCCTCTTCAAGTAATATATTGGAGTCATTCAAATCCATACCAGTCCTTTTATTTTCTATCTAGTATCAAACTTTATGAGACTAATCTGGACAGTTTCCTCAACTCTTGACTTCATCTCATTCTTTTCAGTGGAGCCTTTAAAGATAGCAGTGCAGCTAATCTTGCAAATCATCTCACTGCAGAAGGAAAGCCATCTATCCCACATCATGGAATTTTAGAGTACCCAAGACTGTACAGCTTTTAAAGAAAACCATAAAGTGTAAGTTAAAAAAAATCAATGAACAAAGAATTGGTTCTTCAAAAGAATAAACAAAATTAACAAACACTTAGCCCACCTTTTCAAAAAAAGGAAAGACCCAAATTCAGGCAGTGAGGAATTAAAAGGGGAAAATTACATCGGATTCAGCAGAAATCCAGAGGATCATCAATATCTATTTTGAGAACATATATGCCAGTAAGATGGAAAACAGAGACTATATGGACAGATTCCTAGATACATACGAATTACCAAAGTTGAAAGAAGACCTAAAATGTCTAAACAAACCAATATCAGTAAATAAAATTGAAAATATAATTAAAAACTTACAAAATAACAAAAGCCCAGGTCCTGAGGGTTTCACTGCTAAATTCTACAGGATATTTAGAGAAGAAATATTGCCCCTACTGTTTGAACTCCTCAATGAAATTGAAAGGGAACCAAGATTCCCAAATTTATACCTGGGAGTAAGCATCACCTTGATCCCAAAAGCAGAAAAAGACCCAACCAAAAAAGAGAACTATAGGCCAATCTCACTAATGAACATAGATGCAAAAATCCTCAATAAAATACTGGCAAACAGAATGCAGAAGATCATCAAGATGATGATACACCCTGACCAAGTGGATCCATCCTTGGGATACAGGGATGGTTTAACATATGCAAATCAATAAATGTAATACACTGTATCAATAGAGCCAAGAACAAAAACCATATAATCATCTCAATAGATGCAGAAAAAACATTCAACAAAATCCAACGCCAATTCATGATAAAAACCCTAAAAAAATAATAGATGGTCTCTATGTCAACCTGATAAAAACCATCTATGAAAAACCATCAGTCAATATCATACTGATTGGTCAAAAGCTGAAATCCTTCACAGTAAAATCAGGAATAAGACAAGAATATCCACTATTACCACTCCTGTTCAATATAGTTTTGACAACATTAGTCAGGGCAATTAGACAGAAGAAAAAATAAAAGAAATAAAGATATGAAATTGAAAGTCAAATTGTCATTATTTGCAGATGACATGATACTTTATATAGAAGACCCCAAGAACTTCACCAAAAATCTTTTAGACTTAATAACCAAAATCAGTAAAGTAGCTGGATACAAGGTCAACGCACAAAAGTCAATAGCTTTCCTGTACATGAACAACAGCCTCACTGAAAGGAATTGGAGAAACAACTCCTTTCACAATAGCATCCCAAAAAATGAAATACCTAGGAATCAACCTAATTAAAAAAATCAAAGACCTATACTCTGAAAATTATAGCACTCTGAAAAAAGAAATAAAAGAAGATACCAAAAAATGGAAAGAAATTCCTTGCTCCTGGGTAGGAAGAACCAATATAGTAAAAAAGGCCATACTTTCAAAATGGTTTATATATATATATATATATATATATATATATATATTCAATGCAATCCCAAATGAAATTCCAACAGCATACATCACAGACCTTGATAAAACAATCCAAAAATTCATTTTGAACAAGAAGACACTTACAATACCAAAAGCATTTCTAGGGAACTAAGACAAGATAGGGGGTGTTACAATCCCCAACTTCAAACTATACTACAAATTACTGTGATAAAAACAGCATAATACTGTCAAAAAAACAGACCTGAGGATCAATGGAACTGATTAGAAGATTCAGAAACAACTCCAGACACACTCAGCCACCTCATCTTTGATAAAGGGACCAAACACCCTTATTGAAGGAAAGTTAGCCTCTTTAATAAACGGTGCTGAAAAATTTGGTTTCAACTGGCCAAAAATTAAAACCAAATCTATATCTCTTACCATGCACTAAACTAAAATTGAAATGGATTAAAGATCTAAATATTAAAACAGAAACACTAAACTGGCTGGAAGAGAGGTTAAGTAGAACTGTTGAAGACATAGACATAGGAAAAGATTTCAGGAAGAAAACCTCAGTTGCTTGTGACCTAGTACAAAGAATAAACAAGCGGTATCTCTTCTTATTAGAAAGCTTCTGCACAGCCAGAGAAATGACCAACAGTGTAAAAAGACAACCCACAATGTGGGAGAAATTCTTATGAGCTGTTCCTCAAGCAAAGTTCAACTATCTAGAATATACAGAACTTAAAAAAAAAAAAAAAACCAGACCTCCCAAATTTAAAGATCCAATCCAAAAGTGGACATCTGGAATGAACCAACATTTCTCAGACAAAGAAGTAGAAATAGCAAATAAACATATGAAAAAATGCTGAACATCACTGGTCATTTGAGAGATGCAAATGAAAACAACACAGAGATTCCATCTCACCCTAGAATGGCTGCTATCAAGAAATCAACAAATAAGGCCAGGGATTTAGCTCAGTGGTTCTGCCGCCTGCCTTGCAAGTGCAAGGAACTGAGTTCGATCCCTGGTAACAAAAAAAAAAAAAAAGAAAGAAAGAAATCAACCAATAACAAATGATAGGGGCTATGGAAAAAAAAGGAACCCTTCTCCACTGTTGGTGGGAGTGTAGACTGGTGAAACCACTGTGGAAATCAGTATGGAGATACCTCAGAAAACTAGGACTAGAAGTCCCATTTGATCCAGTTGTTCTCCTTGGTACATTCCCAAAAGAATTAAAAGAATCATACCAAAGTGATATATGTGCACCCATATTCATAGTGGCACAGTTTGTAATACATAAAACATGGAAACAGTTCAATTGTCCATCAACTGGAGGCTGGAAAAAGAATTTTATTTTATAAAATGTAGTACTACTCAGCCATAAGGAATGACAAATTAGAGGCATTTATAGCCAGATGGAAGCACATTGAGGCAATACACTTAAGTGAAATAAATAGGATGCACATATGTAAATAGCAAAAAGTTTCTCTGGTGTAAGAGACTGAAAGTGTAAATAAGGATCATAACATATAATACATAATATGAAATAGGAAGAAAATTTGCAAAGGGAAGGGGGAAGTGGGAGCAGTAGGGGAAAGGAAAGAAGGGAATGGAATTAATATGAGAAAATGAAAAACAGAAACAAATCTTTTGTAAATAGAGAGGGATGGAGTGGTTGAAGGGAGGGCAGGAGAATGAGGAAAAATACGAATCAAGGTATATTATGTAAAGGTACAAATCTCCAATAATGTGTGTCATTAAATTGTATACCTAAAATGTACCAATAAAATTAATTTTAAGTAATAAAATGCAAAAGATCCAAAATAATAATCCATGGAATAGGAACATCCCCCCCCCCAAAAAAGAGGAGCACCTATTGTAATTGCACACAATGCACACTTCAAGGAAAGATTGATAAGAAAAGACAAAGAATGTCACTACTACATACTGATTAAGGCAATGATCAAAAGGAAGAGATAACAATTATAAAGATAATATGCACCAAATACAGGGACATCTAACTACTTTAAAAAAAAAACTAATGGATACTAGAAATCAGATAAGCAGTAATACAATTATAATGGGAGACCTCTACACCTCACTATCACAATAGACAAATAAACTAGATAAAAATTATTTTTAAAAAGAAATATCAGAGTTGAACCAAACCTTTGAACAAATGGATGTAATAGACTCTACAGAGTGTTCCACCAAACAGCAGCATATACATTCTTCTGAGCAGTTCATGGGACTTTCTCCAAAGTATTAACACATAGAGCATGCTTTAGTAAATGCAAAGGAATTAAATTATCCTATGAACACTATCATATCATAGTAGAATGAGACTAGAAATCAATGGCAAAAGAAAACATCCAAATACATGAAAATTGAGTAATACCCTCTTGAATAAGCAATGCGTTATAGATAAAATTAATGAGACAGTCTCTACAGTTAAGCAGTAATGCAAATAATACATACCAGAACATGTGGGATGCAATGAAAGAAGGAAATTTATAGCAATGAATTCCCACATCAGAAAAACTGAGTGACCAAAATAAATAACCTAATTATGAATCTCAAGTTTCTAGCATAAGAAGACCCATCTAAACCTAAAAGCTAATGTGATAAAGGAAATTATGAAGATCAGAGCAAAAATTAAGGCAATTGAAACTAAAAAGTAAAAATACAAAGAATCAATGAATTAAAAGAATGGCTATCATCAAGAAATGAAAGACTGGCCAGGCTGCGAGGAGAAAGGAACCCTTCTACATTGCTGGTGGGAGTGTAAATTGGTACGACAAGTAGAAATTAGTGAGAAGACGCCTCAAAAAAGTTAAACTAGAAGTTCTATTTCACATAGCTATTCCCCTTCTAAGTATCTTGACAAAAGAGTTAAAATACAAAGGTGATTCATATATACCCATATTTATAGAAGCATACTTCATAATAACTGAATATCGAAACCAGCCTATAAGCCCATCAACAGATAAATGAATAAAGAAATTTGATATTTATATACAATGGAGGGGAATGTATTTTATACATGTATGCAATGCAATTGTATACAATGCAATTTTATATACAATGCAATAAAAAAGGATAAACTTGAGACATTTTTAGGCAAATGGACATACCTTGAGACTATAACCTTAAATGAAATAAATCAAACAAGTATAAATGTCACATTGCTTCTCTTGGGTGTGAAACCCAAAGAGTAAATAAGTAGCAAAATGGAAGGTAGATACAGTATTACCTCTGTACATGAACATTTCTGTTCACAAACAATTCAGTTTACAAACAGAAGTGTTTGGCAAAGTTTTGCTTCCATTCACAAACTGTTCATCGGGTTGCAAACACAACTGTGGCCATCTTCCCCACACAAACACCAACGTGGCCATATTCCTTAGAATAGTGGAAAAAAATAAGTTTGTGAATCAATGTACCATTTTATTTTGATTTAGGAGGAACTTGTTCAAATGAGAAAGGGAACAAAGGAAGGAGGGGAGTAAGAGAAAGAAGGGAAAGGGAAATTTTTAAAAAGAGAGAATAGAAGGAAAAAATGGAAAAAGAGCTTTTGTTAATGTGGTGGAGAATAGGGAAAAAAGAATTAAAATATATTATGTACAGGTGCAAATTTTCCATGATGAATGTCATCATTAGATATGAAAAACATGTACTAAAATAAATGAATAAATAAATAAACAAGTAAGTAAATAATAAAATAAATCATTGCTCAGGGAATTGTAGAGCTGAAATGTCTTCTATTATGGTTTTGGCAACTGGCTATCTTTTTTCTGTTAGTCTTTTTATCTGGAACCCATGGTAAAAAAGTAAAAGAAAAGAAAAGAATAAAACATCAGATTTTTTATAATCACATTTGTTATGAAGACATAATCTGAATGTCACACTGATATATACACTTAACGTTCATCAACCAATGTTTACTAGGTAAGGTTGTATCAAATGATAGTAGTAGACCTATGGATATTACTTTTTTTTGGTAGGAGGGATTGAACTCGTGACCTTGCTCTTGTGAGGCAGGCGGCAGCACCACTGAGCTAAATCTCTGACCTGGATGTTACTTTTTGATATAAAGAAAATGTAGTTTTATGTCCACTTGCTCATCTACACAGAAAATAGTAAGGTAATTTATGTTAAAAAAAAAATCCCAACTTGGACACCTGTACCAGTAACTTACTAATATCCATTGCAAAGAAATGACCTGGAATGAATTGTAGTTAGCCAATCCATGTATTCATCCACAAACACTTTTATACTCATTAATTGAATCTCATTACAAATAGATAAAAGAAAATGAATGGCCTTGTGAGGAACCACTTTATAGAACACAGCACACTGCTTTTCTTTCCAAGTTAGAGTTTATGTTTAATGTTTCTATAATCATTCTTGTATATTGTCTCAGTGCACATGGCATACATTTCTATTAGATAAATATGTAGAAATGTTAACTTAAATAATGTACATATATTCAGCTATAAAAAATAACATCAAATTGTTTACTGAGTTAATTTATTAATTTACAATCTTCCTACCAGTAAATGAAACTCTTGCTGCTTCTCAAGCATACCAACACTTGATATTGCTAGATGTTTTTAGTTTTAACCAAGGTAAAATCTGGTAGTTGTGCTGTAGGTATTTTTATTGTAAGTTTGGCACTTTTACATACATTTATTGATACATTGGATATCTTATGAATGCCCATGAATCACACATTTTTCACCATTTATCATCGGTTTTTCTTTTTTTGTCATTTCTAATTAGTTTTATTAGTTATTCATATTTTTCCAATTCTCCTCTACTCCATTGTACCCTCCTCCCCTTCTTATTTAGAAGAGCTCTGTTTCCATTTTATCTTTCTTTTCCTTTCTTTCCTTTCCCTCTCCTCTTTTGTTTGTGCCCCATCCCATTTGAACATTTTCTTCCTATTTCACAATATCTATTATACATTTTAGTCCTTATTTACACTTTCAGTTTCTTATACCAGAGAAACAATGTAATATTTACATGTGTGCATCTGATTTACTTCACTTAAGGGGATGGTCTCTAGGTGTATCTGTTTAACTATAAATGTCTCGAGTTTATCCTTCTTTACAGCTGAGTAGTATTACACTGTATTAAAAAAACCCCCACATCTTCTTTGTCCATTCATCAGTTGATGGGCATTTGGGTTGTTTCCAAGATTTAGCTATTACAAATGGTGCTGCTATAAACATGGGTATGCATGTTTCACTGTGGTATGATGCTTTAAATTCTTTAGAGAAGATAATCAAGAAGGGGGAGATCTGTGTCAAATGGAACCTCCAGTCCTAGTTTTGGGGGAATTTTTGCACTGATATCTACGGTGGTTGTACCAGTTTACACTCATACAAACTGTGGAGAAGGGTTTCTTTTTCTGCATAGCTCCACTAGCATCTGTCATTGGTTGATTTCTTTATAATAACCATTTTTTCTAGGGTAAGATGAAATCTCAGTGTTGTTTAAATTTGCATCTCTTGAATGTCCAATGGTGCTGAACATTTTTTCACATATTTATTTGCCATTTATACTTCTTCATTTGAGAAATGTGTATCCATCTCAAATATACATCTTTTCAACTGGGTTTTTAATTTGGACAATTTGATTTTTTTTAGTTCTTTATATACTATAGATATCAGTCTTTTGAATGAGAAACAGCAGGCAAAATTTTTTCACAATCTGTTGATTGTTTCTTTCCTCTGTTGCTGATTTCTGTTGCTATACAAAAGTTTTTCATTATTTGTAATATTTCCCATGTGATAGGGTTATTTCTCATAAAGTCTTTGGATACATTTATATCTTCAAGAGTTACATCTATTCTCTTCCAGTACATTTAGTGTTTGTTTTTTAATATTTAGATCATTCATCCATTTTGATATTTTAGTGCATGCTGACAGACCTGGAACCAGTTTTAGTCCTTGGGGTGTGGAAAGCCAGTTTTTCAGCACCTTTATTAAAGAGGCTATCTTTCTTCCAGTGAAGGTGTTTGCACTCTTTGTCCAAGATACGTTACAAGCTGGTTGAGTGTGTTTGGAGTTTCTGCATTTTTCTTTTGTTCCATTGAATCTTGGGTCTTCTTTTTTCCCCAGTACTACGCTGTTTTTATCACAGTACCTCTGTAGTACAATTTCAGGTAAGGAATTGTGATGCCCCCTGCCTTGCTTTTGTTGTCCAGAATTGTTTCTTTTTTTTCATTAAGTTTAGTGGTACACTTTAGTACAATGTGATGACATTCACCATTGGGAATGTGTACCTTTACGTGATACATCTTGGTTTTTATTTTTTCCCCATTCCCCAGTTGTTTTTTATATTCTATGTCTCTTCTAGTTCCAAATGAATTTAGGAGTGTTTTCTCTAGTTCTATAGGTATGTTATTGGTATTTTGAACAATAAATTTGTATAACAATTTTTGGAGTATGGTCATTTTTACTATGTTGCTTATTCCTACCCATAAGCAAGGGATATCTGTCCATTTTTTAATATCTTCTCCTTTTGTAGAGTATTGTAGTTCTCAGTGTTAAGACTTTTTACTTCCTTTATTAGATTGATTCCTAAGTATTTCATTTTTTGATGGAATGGTGAAAAGTGAGGTTTCCATAATTTTTTCTCATGTTATTTGTTATTTTGTACAATAATGCTATGGATTTTTGAGTGCTGACTTTGTATCCAGCTATGTGACTGAATTGGTTATTAAATCTAGAAGTCTTTTGGTGTTTTTCATGTCTTCTATGTAGAGTGTCATGCCATGTGCAAATAATGATATTTTAACTTCTTCCTTTCCTATTTTTATTCCTTTTATTTCTTTTTCTAGTCTAATTGCTCTGGCTAATGTTTCCAGAACTGCATTGAATATGAGTGGTGATAGTGGCCATCCTTGTCTTGTTCCTGATTTTATAGTGAAAGGTTTCATTTTTTGACCATTTACAATGATGTTGGCTGTTGGTTTGTCATAGACAGCTTTTATCAGATTGAGGTAAAGACCATCTGTAGGTATTTTATCATAAATTGGTTTGGACTTCTTCAAAAGCTATTTCTGCATTCATTGAGAGAATCATGTGATTTTTGTCCTTGGCTCTGCTAATACATTGTATTACATTCATTAATTTTCATGTGTTGAATCATCCCTGCATCCCTGGGAAGAATCCTACTTGATTGTGGTGTATAAACTTCTAGATGATTTGATATATTCTGTTGCCAGTATCTTATTGAGGATTTTTGCATCTATGTTCATTAGGGATATTGTTCTTTAGTTCACTTATTTGGTGGGATCCTTTTCTGGTTTTGGTATCAGGGCAATATTTGCTTCTAGGAATGACTATGGGAATATTGATTCCCTTTCAATGTCATTAAAGAGTTTGAGTAGTAGTAGTATTAGATCTTCTCAAAATTTCTTATAGAATTCAGTAATGAATCCATCAGGACCTGGGCTTTTATATTTTTGGTAGATTTTTAATTACCTCTTCAATTTCATTGAGTATTATTGGGTTTTTTTATAATTTTTATATCTTCTTGATTCAGCTTTGCTAATTCATACGTATTTAGGAATCTGTCCATTTCTTCTGTGTTTTAAATATTATTAGAATAAATTTTCTTGAAATAGGTGTTGATGGTCTTTCGTATTTCTGCAGGATCTGTTGTGATTTCATCTTTTTCATTCCTAATTACATGGATTTGAGTATCTTTTTCCATTTTTGATAGGTTGGCTAGGGATTTATCAATCTTATTTAATCTTTCAAAGAAACAACTCTTTGATTCATTGATTCTTTGTATTGTTTTCCTAGACTCAATTCCATTAATTTCTGCTCTGTTATTTATAATTTCCTCCCTTGAATGAGCTTTGGGCTTGACTTGTTCTTTTTCTAGAAGTTAGAGGATCAACATTAGGTTGTCTATTTAAGCTCAACATTTTCCTGATCTGTGCATTCACTGTACAGGACAATTTTTCTTGTAAGGCTGCTTTCATTGGGTTTCATAAGTTCTGGTATGTTTTATCAGCATTATCATTTAATTATATACACTGTCTAATTTTGTCTTTACTTTCATCTGTGACCCATTTGTTGCATGGGAGGGTTTTATTAATTTCCATGTATTTATTTTAATTTTATTTTTTTTGTTAAATTCTTTTATTGGTACATTTTAGGTATACAACACAATTACATTTCTCATTGGGAATTGTACCTTTACATAATGCATCTTGGTTCTTATTTTTCCCCATTCCTAGCCCTCCCTTCACCCCCTCCACCCTTCCCTATTTACAAAGACTTTATTTCCATTTTTTCCATTTCTCAGAATTTTTCCTTTCCCTTCTTTCCTTTCCCCTGCCCCTCCCACTACCAATACCCCTTTAGACCTTGTCTTCCTATTTTGTATTATCGATCATTCATTTGAATCATTGGTACATTTTAAGTATACATTATAATGACATTCATCATTGGAAATTTGCACCTTTACATAATCTCTCTTGGTTCTTATTGTTCACCCTTGCCCAGCACTCCCTTCAACCCCTCCATTCCTCCCTATTTACAAAGATATTGTATCTATTTTTCCATTTTCTCATATTAATTTCATTCCCTTCTATCCTTTCCCCTATCCCTCAAACTTTCTTCCCCTTTGCCCCTTTTCTCCCTATTTCACATTACCTATTATACATTTAGTCCTTATTTACACTTTCAGTTTCTCACACCAGAGAAACTATTTGGTATTTATACATGTGTGTCCTATTTATTTCACTTAAGAGTATCGCCTCAATGTGCATCCACTTAGCTATAAATGTCTCTAATTTCTCATTTTTTATGGCTGAGTAGTACACCATTTTATTGAAAAAAACACATTTTCTTATCCAGTCTCCAGTTGATGGGCATTTGGGCTGTTTCCAAGTTTTAGCTATTACAAACTGTGCTGCTATGGACATGAGTGCACATATATCACTGTGGTATGATTCTTTTAATTTTGGGGGGAAGATCCCCAGGAGGGGAATGGTGGGATCAAATGGGACTTCCAGTCCTAGTTTTTTGAGGTATCTCCATACTGATTTCCACAGTGCTTGCACCAGTCTACACTCCCAGCAACAGTGGAATAGGGTTCCTCTTTCCCCACAGCACCATTAGCATTTGTTATTGGTTGATTTCATGATAGCAGCCATTCTTTCTGGATTGAAGTGGAATCTCAGTGGTTTTTTCATTTGCATCTCTCGAATGACCAGTGATGTTGAACATTTTTTCATGTATTTATTTGCTATTTCTACTTCTTTGTCTGAGAAATGTCTGTTCATTTCAGATGCCCATTTTTGGATTGGGTCTTTAAGTTTGGGAGGTCTGATCTTTTTAAGTTCTTTATAGATTCGAGATAGTAGACCTTTGTCTGAGGAAGAGCAGGTGAAGACTTTTTCCCACATTGTGGGGTGTCTCTTCACACTGCTGGTGGTTTCTCTTGCTGTGCAGAAGCTTTTTAACAAGAAGAGATCCCACTTGTTGATTGTTTGTGCTAGTTCATGGGCAACTGAGGTTTTGTTCACAAACTCTTTTCCTACACCGATATCTTCAAGAGTTCTACCTAACCTCTGTTCCAACTGGTTCAGAGTTTCTATTTTAATATTTAGATCTTTAATCCATTTTGATTTTAGTTTAGTGCATGGTGAGAGATACAGGTCTAGTTTTAATCTTTGACAAATTGAAGCCCAATTTTTCCAGCACCATTTATTAAAGAGGCTATCTTTCCTCCAATGAGGGTGTTTGGCTCCTTTATTGAAAATAAGATGGCTGAGTATGTCTGGCATTTTCTGCATCTTCTATTCTGTTCCACTGGTCATCGGGTCTGTTTCTTTGCCAGTACCATGCTGTTTTTATCACAGTAGCTTTGTAGTATAATTGCAGTTTGGGGATTGTGATACCCCCTGCCATGTCTCTGTGACCTAGAATTGCTTCTGCTATTCTGGGTCTCTTCTTGTTCCAAATGAATTTTTGGATTGTTTTCTCAAGGTCCATGAAGTATGCTGCTGGGATCTCAGTTGAAATTGCATTAAATCTATAGAGCAGTTTTGGAAGTATGGCCATTTTCACTATATTAATCCTTCCTACCCAGGAGCAGGGAATCTCTGTACATTTTCTGATATCATCTTCAATCTCTCTTTTCAGAGTGCCATAGTTTTCAGAGAAGAGGTCTTTGATTTCTTTTGTTAGGTTGATTCCTAGGTATTTCAGTTATTTTGGATGCTATTGTGAAAGGAATTGTTTGTTCTATTTCTATCTCATTGAGTCTGTCATTGGTGTTGAGGAAAGCTATTGATTTTTGTGTGTTGACCTAGTAACCAGCTACTCTACTGAATTTGGTTATTAAGTCTAGAAGACGTTTGGTGGAGTTCTTGGGGTCTTCTATATAGAGTATCATGTCATCTGCAAATAATGACAATTTGACTTCTTCATTTCCTATCTTTATTCCTCTTATTTTTTTCTCTTGTGTGCTTGCCGTGGCTAGTGTTTCTAAAATTATATTGAACAAGAGTGATGATAGTGGACATGCTTGTCTTCTTCCTGATTTGAGTGTGAAGGATTTCAGTTTTTGACTGTTTAGTATGATATTGGCTGTTGGTTTGTCATAGATGGGTTTTATCAGTTTGAGGTAGAGACCATCTATTCCTATTTTGTGTAGGGTTTTTATCATAAATGCATGTTGGATTTCGTCAAATGCTTTTTCTGTGTCTATGGAGATAATCACATAGTTTTTGTCCTTGACTCTATTGATATAGTGCATTACATTGATTGATTTGCATAAGTTTAACCATCCCTGCATCCCTGGGATGAATCCCACTTTGTCAGGGTGTATGATCTTCTTGATAGTCTTCTGCATTCTGTTTGCTAGTATCTTATTAAGGATTTTTACATCTGTGTTCATTAGTGGGATTGGCCTATAGTTCTCCTTTTTGGTTGGGTCTTTCTCTGCTTTGGGGATCAAGGTGATGCTTGCTTCTAGGAATGAATTTGGGAGTATTGCTTCCCTTTCAGTTTCATTGAAGAGTTTAAACAGTAGTGGCAGTAGTTCCTCTCTAAATGTCTTGTAGAATTCAGCAGTGAAGCCATCAGGGCCTGGGCTTTGCTTAGTTATTAAGTTTTTAATTACATTTTCAATTTCATTGGTTGATATTAGGTTGTTTAGAATTTTTAGGTCTTCTTTGTTCAACTTTGATAATTCATATGTATCTAGGAATCTGTCCATTTCTTCTGTCTTGTCCATCTTATTGACGTAAACATTCTGGAAGTGGATATTGATGTTCCTCTGGATTTCTGCTGGATCTATTGGAATTTCACCCTTTTCACTCCTAATTGCATGGATTTGGGCCTTTTCTTTCCTTTTTCTGATAAGGTTGGCTAAGGGTTTGTCAATTTTGTTGATTCTTTCAAAGTACCAACTCCTGGCTTCATTGATTTTTTGTATCATTCTCTTAGTCTCCATTGCATTGATTTCTCCTGTGGTCTTTATAATTTACTCTCTTGTATGAGCTTTGGGGTTGTACTGTTCTTTTTCTAGAAGCTTCACTTTCAGCATCAGATTGTTTCATTAGGGTTGTTTTGTTTTCCTAATATGTGTATTCACTGCTATGAATTTCCCTCGTAAGACTGCTTTCATTGTGTCCCATAGATTTCGATATGTTGTACTGGCATTATCCTTTAATTGAAGGAAATGTCTGATTTCTTCTTTAATTTCCTCTGTGACCCATTGGTTATTCAGAAATGTGTTGGCTAATTTCCACATGTTTATGAAATTTTTCGAGTTTCTTTTGCTATGGATCTCCAATTTCATCACACTATGGTCTGATAATATACAGGGGATAACTTCAATTCCTTTGCACTTACTTAAACATGTTCTATGTGTGAGTATGTGGTCTATTTTGGAGAATGACCCATGTGCAGCTGAGAAGAATGTGTATTCTGATTTTGTGGGGTGAAAGACTCTGTAAACATCTGTTAATTTCATTTGTTCAAGAGTTCGATTGAGTTCTAGCATTTCATTACTTATTTTTAGTCTAGTTGATCTATCTATTTGTGACAGTGGGGTGTTGAGGTCCCCCACTTCAATTGTATTAGTGCATATATGACTTTTCATGTCCCTTAGTATTTGTTTTATATAGTTGGGTACACTAGTGTTTGGTGCATAGATATTTATGATTGTCATCTCTTCCTCTTGGATTGTTCCCTTTACAAGGATGTAGTTTCCTTCTTCGTCTCTCTTAAGCAGTGTTGGTTTGAAATCTACTTGATCTCCAAAGAGGATAGCTACTCCTGCTTTTTTTTCGGGTTCCTGTCACATGCAGTATTGTTTTCCACCCTTTAACTTTCAGTCTATGAGTTTCCTTTTGAATTAAGTGTGCTTCTTGTATGCAGCATATTGTTGGATTTTGATTTTTGACCTATTCTGCCAGTCTGTTTCTTTTGATTGGTGAATTGAGACCACTAACGTTGATGATTATAACTGAAACGTATTCACTTGTCATTGCCATGACTTTTTCTTTTTGTTGGGTTCTCCCCCTTTACATTTAATTTCTTGGCATGCCAGATAGGTTCATTCTGCTTTGCTTCCTGTGGTTGTGATCCTCAATATCTGTTCCTACGCTATTGTGTAAAATTCTTTGGAGTGCTGGTTTGGTATTCACGAAGTTCCTAAGGGGCTCTTTGTCATGAAAGTATCTTATTTCTCCATCAATTTTGAAAGATAGTTTTGCAGGGTACATCAATCTGGGTTGGAGGCTGTTTTCTTTTAGGGCTTGGCATATGTCACTCCAAGCTCTTCTTGGCTTGATGATCTGGGTTGAGAAGTCTGCTGTGATTCTGATGGGCTTTCCTTTGTATGTGATTTGTTCCTTTTCTCTAACTGCTTGTACAACTTTGTTCTTCTGTTGAGTTTCTGGAATCTTAACAATTATATGCCTATGTGTAGATTTTTTTTGATCAAAGCTATTTGGAATCCTATATGCATCACTTATCTGTATGTCAAGCTCTTTTCCCCTGCTTGGGAAATTTTCTGCCATTATTTATGTGAAGAGTTTTTTTATGTCATCTGCACTCTCTCCTGTTTCTTCATTGACTCCAATCAGTCTTATGTTATTCTTCTTTGCATCATCTAGCAGCTGCTGGATTGATTTCTCATGTTCCCTTACAATTTTGAAGCAATTTTTCTTTTCCTGGTCATTAATTGCAATCTTATCTTCTATATCTGAAATTCTGTCCTCACATTGGCTCATTCTGCTGTGTAGACTTTCAATGGAGCTTTTCATCTTCTGGAAATCTATTCGCATGTTTTATGGATTCCATTTATTTCCTATGTTGGGATTCCGTCATGTTCCTGAGCTCCTCTCTAGATTTATTAATCATGTCTTGCACTAGGAACACAATTTCTCCTGTTATCTGAGAAATTATTTCTGATTTCATTTTTTCAGATCCCCTTTTGTTGCCAGTTCATGGGTCCAGGTGGTTGAGTATCATAGTGTTCCATCTCATTTCCCTTTGGGGTTGCTGTAGGTGATCTGGAAATCTGGTTTTGAGATTTATTTATGTGTTTTCTTATTTTGACTGGGGGGGGGGTGCTGTTAGCGTCTGCACGGATTACCTCCTCTGAGCTGGGAGAAGTGGGACAGCGGCCAGCAGCAGTGGTACAGATGGTGTCCCAAAAGCCCTTTCCTGTGGGCTGGGATCAGCAGGAGGGATGCTGGCTGGGAAGACCCTTCCTCTGGACCAGGAGCAGTGGGAAAGAAGGTAACCCAAAAGCCCTTTCCTCTGGGCTGGCAGCAGTGGGAGGGATGGTGGCCAGGAAGCCCCTTCCTTTGGACCAGGAGCAGTGGGACAGCAGCTCAGAAGCCCCTACCTCTGGACTGGGAGTGGCAGGACTCAGTACCATGGTCTGGTAGTCCAGTGTCCTCTGCATCTTTGTAGTGTGGAACCAGGTGGTTGTACAGAGGCGTGGGGGGGGTGTCCAGTGGATTGTTGCCAGGGCATGGGCTGATTCGGCGTGTTCTGCATGACTTGCCTATTTCCATGTGCTTATGTAGTTTTTTTTCTTTTACCATTGATTATCAATTTAATTGCACTATGGTTTGGTAATATTCATGGGAAATTTTCAATTTCTTTGCATTTACTTAAGCATGTTTTATTAGCTAATATGTGGTTTACTTTCAGAATGTCCCAGTGCAGCTAAGAAGAATGTATATTCTGTTGTTGTGGCTTAGAACACTCTATAAACATCTTCTAAATCCATTTGTTCACAGGTTTGGTTCAGTTCTGATATTTCTTGTTGACTTTTTGTCTATTTGATCTATTTGTGACAGTACTTATTGAGTTCATCCAGTACAATGATGTTAGTGTTTATTTGATTTTTCACATCTGTTAATATTTGTTTTATATAGTTAGTTGTGCAGATATTTGGTGTATGCATATTTATTTTTTATCTTTTTCTCTGGGATTTTTCCCTCAACAAGTATGTAGTGACATTTTTTGTCTCTTTTGACCAATCTTGGCTTGAAATTCACTTTGAGTGCTAAGAGAATAGCTACCCCTGCTTTTTTCCTGGTTCCTGTCACATGGAATATTGTTTTCCATCCTTTGACTTTTAGTCTATGAATTTATTTTTGAGTTAAATGTTTCCTATTTGCAACAAATTGTTGGATCTTGTTTCTTGATCCCTTCTGCCAATCTGTTTCTTTTGATTAGTGAATTGAGACCATTCATATTGGTGGTTACTTCATATATGTATTAGCTTATCCTTGTTATATTATTTTCCTTTAGTTGGCTCCTTGCCTTTCCCTTCTGTTTAACTCATGCCTTGCCTTGTGCTTTCTTTCTGTTGATGTTCTTGGAACTGTGGTCTTTATTATCTCTTTCTAAAATATCTTTCAGAATATTTTGTGGAGCTGGTTTGCTAGTTATGAATTTCTTCTGTTGTTCTTTGTCATGGAAGTGTCTTATTTCTCCATTGATTCTGACGGTTTTGGAGGGCACATCAGTCTGGGGTGGAGTGTTTTGTTTTTTCCTTTCAGGACTTGAAATACTTCACTCCAAACTCTTGTTGACTTCAGGGTTTGTGTTGAGAAGTCTACTGTGATTCTGATGATCTTTCCTTTTTAGGTGATGTGTTTCTTTGCTATAACAGCTTTTAATGTTTTGTTCTTGTGCTGGATTTCTGGAATCTTTATTATATGCCTTGGTGTAGAATTATTTTTGTCATGGCTGATGGGAGTTCTATATTCCTCACTTATCTGTATGTCCAATTCTTTTTCCTTGCTTGGAAAGTTTTCTACCATTACTTCTGTGAAGAGGTTTTTTATG
Source organism: Heterocephalus glaber (assembly GCF_053883595.1). Lineage (NCBI taxonomy): Eukaryota > Metazoa > Chordata > Mammalia > Rodentia > Bathyergidae > Heterocephalus > Heterocephalus glaber. The sequence continues at coordinate 16,232,759 of NW_028258384.1, read as the reverse complement.
TCCTTTGATCTGACTCCTGCTGCTTCATTGATTTCTATCAACATTATGTTTTTCTTTGCATCATTTTGCAGCTGTTGGATTGTTTTGTCATGGTCCCTTGCTATTTTTAAGAGATGTTTCTCTTCATGATTGCTAACCACAATCTTGTTTTCTAGGTCTGATATTCTGTCTTTTCATTTGTTCATTTGGCTTTACAAACTATTAGTGGAATTTTTATTTTGCTGAAAATCTGTTTGAATTTATTTCATGGATTCCATTTCTTTCCTATGTTGGGAATTCATGTTTTCCATCATTTTCCTAAGCTGCTCAATTTTTTTTATCTGTGTCTACTCTAGATTCATTGAACACTGCATCATTTTGAGCATCGTTTCTATTTTACCTGTGAGATTATTTTCTCTATAGATTCATGCATCTGTTTGGTTTTTTTTTTTTATTTCTGCCTCTACCATTTCAGAGAACTCAGGTGGGTGGCTTCTGATTTCCTCTATTTATTGTCCCCAGGACTTGTCCTAGGTGGCCTGGACGTCTGGGATTGCATTTTGCTTCTTCATTTTGTCATTTTCTATTTTTAAATTTTAATTGTTTTTTGTGTTGATGCTTGTAAATTACTTATGGTAGATAGCCTTATCACTAGTATCAAAGCTTTCCCTAGGAAATATCTATTCCTCAGAGATATTTTCTAGGAGTAGCTGACTTTTGGTCTTTGTGTTTGTCACAACATCCTACCTTTTCAGTTTATCAAGGATTAGAAGTTGCTATCTATTTGGCTCAGCTCCCAGTCCTTTGGTACTGCACTATAATGATGATTATAGCCCCAGACAATTACCATGCTGTCATACAAGGGTGAACAACTGATTACAACAGGTTCACATCCTGGCTAAAGTAGAACACTTAGCAATAACAATATCATCAATCACAGCCTAGAAAATGACAAAATGTGGTAACTGCTAATTTGGTACCTTTAACCACATGAGCAAGATCTATAGTTATGTAACAATATGTAACATAAACCAGGAGCTTGCAAGCAGTGAGTTTCCCCTTAGTAGAATGATTTTACTCTGTGTGGGGGGGATGGGTTTACAGGGGATAGGGGACAAAATAGAGCATTAATTGAAGAGAAATATAGTAGAAGCAAGTAAAGAGAGAGGATGATCACCCAAAATTTAGGAAACTGGAGAAGAGTGTAGGAGAGAAAGAATGAAGGAGAAACCAAAAGAATATCAAAGCAAACCAGAAAAACTAGCAACAATGTTCATTCACATGAAAATATCAAAAAACCTAGAAATGCAGTTGAGGAAAGAGAGAAAAAGCACAGGCAAAACAAAACAAACAATGAAAGTCAAAAACTAAACAACTTCTTCTCTCCAAATAAACAGACAAGAAAAGGAAAACTAAACAAACTAATTAACAAAGAGAAAGGGGAAAAATTTCTCTGGTACCCATAGTTCTGTGTTTGTGTCCATGTCAGAGCCAAGATTTGTACTGAGTTACCCCACCACATCTGCAGTAGGATTAGTGCTAGGTGCAGGGATGATCTTGTCTTCCAGATGTGGATGCTTGGCCCAGTCTTACACCAGCAGCTTTCTGGATGGCCAGCCCACATCTCTTTACCCTGTTTTCACCTGTGCTACTCTCCAAATTTCTGTGTCCTCAGAAATCATTATGCATTGTTTTTTCATAAGATTCATAGTTAAATAATCTGATGATCAAACATGCATAGAGGATTTGATTTTCTTTTTGATTTCCAGTTTCAAAGTCTACAATCAGATACATTGTTTCATCTGTTTCTTCAATCTAGAGCATGCAATCAGTTGTCAATTAAATGTGATATTCTTTATTCAGTAAATTTACAGAGGGCCCTACATTTGTTCATATGTGAATAGTTAGATTGTTCATTGCTTTATAAATTCTCTGTGGCATATACTCTCAAGTGAAATTCTTAGAACATAAGTTTTAAGTTGTTATAAATTCATCTGAAAATTTTTTAGTGGGACAACATTCAGCTTTTTTCTCCATCATTATTCTAATAATTCCTACTTCAGACTACATTTTTTAATTGGTGATAATTCTGGAGAGAAATGAACTTAAAATTATTACATAAACTTTAGTCACATTTGAATTCTTTGTAGTCAATTTTGTCAACTTGGTTTAACTTATTTGCCCTTTACTATTTAATCAATCAACTTTTAATATCTAATGTCACTTTTCTGATGTTTCACTTTTCAGACTCATAAAACAAGGATATTTAAATTGTGAGTTTTTTATTTGATATATACATATATGGAAAATTGTTAAATAGTTCATGAAAATAGCACCTTATGTCTCACAAAGAAAATAGTTTTCTTTTATAGTTTTGAAGATAATATTGTATGGTATAAAAGGGCTACCATTTTAATGGTCACATTGTTACTTGTCTATCTGCAGCTCTTCAAGGAAGCTATGACATAAAAATTTGTAAATGTATTGACTATAATGATAATTTAATAGGATAAAAATAAATCCTGAATTTTTCATGGATAAATGTCTATTCCTTATGGCTAGTTATTTTCTGCCTGTAAAAGAGAGGAATCATACAGAATTCCTCACACTAAAATCTACACAACTAATTTTTGGCTCAAATCAATCTAAATGTCAGAATACCTCTGTATGAATACTCACAAATTATACTGGTGTCTCTTAAATCATTTATAGACAAAATAACAAATCCTCAAAATTTTGGCATCCATTATAGCTTATAAAGGCATCATTTCATATTAAAAATCAGATGAATACCTTTATATTCACATAACATGATGAAAATGGCATTTTAGAAAATTTAATCTGACACCAAATAGTCTCCTTATAGATAAACCAATCTGTGAGTCTCGTTATGGCATACTTGAATATCATGCTTTATTAGACTCATTAGAATCACCTGTCAAAGTTTTCAAACTTACATTAAAACCTTCCAATCCCCATGACTGCAATTTTAATATACTCTGGACAAGTGTTTCTTTAGATTTACTATCATTATCCATAACTTTGATTAGAAAGGGTAATCGAGAAAAAAAACAAAAACAAAAACAATTTAAAGAAAGGGTAATCATATGTAGGCTTTTTATGTTTTAAGGATTGCCATATGCGATGTTTTCAATTTGTATGTAAAACATTCTGTATATAAATCTTTTTCTTTTTGGTACCAGGGATTGAATTCAGGACCTTGCAACTGTGAGGCAGGTGGCAGAACCACTGGGCTATATCCCCAGCCCTACTGTATATAAATCTAATAAGTATATTTTAATCTTCTTAATTCATGTATTCTAAAATGAGAGCATCATTCTGGATGTTAGGAATTTATGAGGTTTCTAATGGGTATGTTTTCTTAGCAAATGAATCTATAATTACTCACAATATTAGAAAGTAAAATATGAAAATAACTTAGACACTCAACTCAAAATTTTCACCTGCACTATATGGGGAGTTCACATATCACACTTGATGATCAGATCCTAGTATAAAAACTCCTACATGACACAGCAGGCCATGTTATTTTATTGGATGCTTTTATTATTAGATGTTATAATTTATGGTTATACCACACCTTATTTTTCAATTCAAGATACCAAGTGACCTAATTCTTTTTTATTGTTCCATTTCAGAATATTTGAATAACCTGTCTGATTTCTCATTTTTCATTTCATGTTACATTTCCTAAGATTTTACAGTTCAAAGATTTCTTTGAATAAGAATATCTAATGCCATAGTAATACACAGCAAATTCATCAGTCAAAATAGAGCTAATTTAATTCTTTTATATTAAATAATACAACACATTTTTATAGTGTGTATTGATAAATGTATGACATAAAACATTCACTTGTATGAAACTACAACATATTTTCATATTGTATATTCATATATATATATATATATATATATATATATATATATATATATATATATATATACATGACATACAATAACATATTTTCAAACTCTTAGGTGCCCAAAATGTCACTGGAATCATGGTATAATGCATAATGTGTGAAAACTCAATCTCTTCAAGTTCAGATTCCAGACTCTCCTTTATCTTTCTTTTTTCATTTTTCTTTTTTCTTTTTCTTCATTTTTTGGGAATGTGTTTCTTTTCCCTTTTTTTGGCACTGGATTGTTGTGATTTGGGGAATTTTTCCTAGCCCTTTTTTCTGGCTTCATATTTTTCACCTTTTATCTTTTTTTACTCACTTATTTGTATCTTTTTTTCTTATTTTTTGCTCTTCATTTTAATTTTCTCTCTTCAATTTTTCTCTCTTATTTTTATTCTGCATATAATTTGTGTTTTTCTGCCTTTTCTATATTCAGTTTCTAATCAGTTTTTCTCTTATTTTTACTTATTCTGTAAACATTCCTCTAATCCTTTCCTTCACTTTTCTCACTTTCTTCTCATATCACATATATTAAGGTTTCAAGCTTTCTACATGCATTTCCCTGTTCCCAGTTCTCTACATCTTTTAATAATAAATAAAATAAATAAATAAAAACTTTATTGATTTTTAGATAGTTGACATTACCAAATTACTGATGAATTATTTTTTAAAATTAGTGGAGATATAATCACATTTAGTGCATATTAGCTGTTGGACATATTAGCTGGGTTGTTTTAACATTGACACTATAATCAAGAATTTTTCTCTAGGGTTCAGGGTAACACATAAATGGTTCATATAATATGCTGTATCTAATTTATCTTGTATTAGAATACATGAAAATGTTTCAGTCAGAAATCCAGGAGATTAAAAGTTATAATTGAGAGAATAGGCAGCATAAGTGACCAATATGAAAACAGAATTTCAGAACTAGGACACAATGATGCCTTCAATGACCACCTACTCAAAGACACCTTAAAAACAAGAAGATAACATGAAAAATGGATCCACCACAAAAAGGAATAATCTAAGAAAATTGGTATAAGTGAAAAAAGAGACGATAACACAAGTGGCATAAAAAACTTGTTCACAGAAATAATGGAAGGAAAATTTCCAAATATATTGAAGACAAATAAACATACTGATAAGTGCGGCACATAGAACTCCTAAAAGTTATGAGGAAAAGAACCTCTCCATGTTACATAGTACTCAAAGTATAAGAAGTCCATCACTGGGAAAAAAAAATCTTAGAAGGTATTAGATAAAAGCAATGTATAACATATAAGGGTAAACTCAATGAAATTACAGACTTTTCAACACAAAACATAAAGGACAGAAATGTTGAGAGTGAAGTGCTTCAAGCCCTAAAAGATAACAACTTCCAATCCAGACATATATATCCTGCAAAATTTTCATTAAATACTGATGGAGAAGTAAGCTATTTTCATGACAAGGAGCACCTCAAGAAATTCATGACCATAAAACCAGCATTACAAAAAATACTTAATGATATCCTCAAAAGAGACAACAAAACCAACAATACTAATAAACCAAAAAAATGAATGAATCTCACAGGAGGAGCACATAAGCCAAAATCAATCAATCAATCAATCAATAAATGGAAGAAAGAAGGCAATGAAAGGAATGAGTAAATAACTTTCACTAACTACACTCAATGTAAATTGTCTAAATGACCCAATAAAAAGATGCAGATTGTCAGAATGGATCAAAAACTAAAGGAGGGTGGAGAAGGAAGGGAAGGGAGGAAATATGGATTTTAAAGTGTAGAAAAACAATGAAAGGAAAATGATAGAAACACACTTATGTAAGGGGAGAGAGGAAGGTGAATCAAAGGGAAAAAAGGGGAATAGGAAAATAACTATGATATATTATGTACAGGGACAAATTCCCTATAATGATTGTAATTATTATGTATGCCAAAAATGCACTAATAAAAGTAATTTAAAGAAGAGATAAAACCCAATGATAAGCAGTATAAAATAAACACATTTAATTTTTTAAAAAATCATAGATTAATAATCAAATTATGGAAAACAGTATTCCATACAACAGGAACACAGAAAAATAGCAGAACTAGCTATCTTTATTTCAAAGTGGATTTGAAGCCAAATTGATCAGAAGACATGAGGACAATCAATACATATTATTGAAGAGAACAATTAAACAGGAAGATATAACAATCTTAAAAATATATGTACACATTACTTGTGCATCAAAGTTCATAAAACAGACACTGTTGGACATTAAAAAAAAACAAGACAAACAATACAATTGTAATAAAGAAACACACAAGTTAACTACACAAAAACCCAACAAAGAAATATTAGAGTTCAACCAAAACTTTGGACAATGTACATATTAGACATCTACAGAGTGTTTCACCAAACAACAACAAAGTACATATTCTTTTTAGTAGTTCTTGGGATTCTTTCCAAGATAGATCACAGACTAGCACGGAAAATATGCTTGAGTAAATGTAAGAGAATTTAAGTTATTGCATGCATATTGTCAAATTATAGTGCAAGGAAACTAAAAATAAGTGGTAAAAGAAACCCCAGAAACTATGCAAAGACGTGATACTTAATAACATCTTAAATATTCAAGAAGTCTCAGAAAAATTAAGAGAGATATAAGGAAATTCTTAGTATCAAACAATAATGCCAATACAATATTCTGGAACCAATGGGAAACAAAACACTTATAAGAAAGTTATACCAGTGAACAGCTTAATGTAGGAATCAAGACAACAAAGCACAAGTAAGGTAATATTACACCTCCAAGCCTTAGAAAAATAAGAACAATTCAAATCCAAAGCTAGCATGAGGTAGGGAATTGCAAAAATCTGAGATGAAATTGAGATAAAAATATTTTAAAAGACAATGAATTAAAAAGTCACTTCTTTGAAAAAATAAACAAATAGACAAACCCTTAGACAATCTTACCAGCACAAGAAAAGACCCAAATTCATGCAATTAGAAATTACAAAGGTGAAATAAATTCTGTCAAAATCCTAATGATACTTTGTTATTATTTTGACATCTTCCATTCTGGTAAAATGGAAAATTCAGAAGAAATTGATAGATTCCTAGATACACATGAACTAAGAATGCTGGAACAAGAGGATACTAAAATCCTGAATAATCCAATATCAGTAAATGAAATTAAAGAAGTAATAAAAGTAAATATCAACCAAGAAGTCAAGATTCTGATGGATGCACTGCCAAATTTACAAGAACTTTAGAAAGGATATAATCCCAGTACCCTTCAAAATATTTTATAAAATTTAAACCAAAATATTATTCCCAAGGTCATTTATAGAGACAACAACTATCCTACTTCCAAAACCAGAAAAAGACTCAACCAAAAAAGACAACTACAGACTAGTCTCTTTAATGAACACAGATGCAAAAATCCTCAATAAAACACTGGTAAACAAAAATGCAGCAAATCATAAAAAAAATTATATACCATGACAAAGTAGGCTACTTCCAAGTATTCCAGGGATGGTTTAATATACATAAATCACTAAATTCAATGCACCACAAAAATTGAAGCAAGGACAAAAAAATCACATGAACATTTTAATAGATGCTGGAAACATATTTGAAAAAATAAAAAAATCTCTTAAGAAAAACCCTGAATAAAAAAAATAAAAGTTGTTTATCTCAAACGTATAAAAATCATCTATGACAACAAAAAACAACAATATATAAAATGGAAAGAGGCTGAAAGTTTTCCCTCTAAAATCAAGAACAAGACAAGGAATGCTGCAATCAACACTCCTCTTCAATATAGTTCTCAAAAAATTAGCCCAAGAATTCAGGCCCCAAAAAAGTGATATGGATAGAAAAGTAAAATTTATTTTCTCATTATTTGTAGAGGACATAATCTCCACAGAGAAGACTCCAAAAACTCCACCAAAAGAGTGCTAGAATTAATAACCAAACTCATTAGTGTACCAAAACACAAAGTTAACATCAAAAGTCAGTAGCATTCCTGTATACCAATAATAAACTCAATGAGAGAAATTAGAAAAACCATACCTTTCACAATATCATCAGAAAAATGAAATAGTTAGGAATCAACCTAACCAAAGAAGTGAAAAAACTCTACTACAAAAATGACAGTATTCTGAAAAAGAATTTCAAAGAGAATATTGAGAATATGGAAAGATATGCTTTGTTTCTGGATAGGCAGAACCAATACACTTAAAATGACAATATTTACAAAACTTTTATACACATTTAACACAATCCCAATCAAAATGCCAATAGTGTTCTTCACAGAATGAAATAAAACAATCTTAAAATGCATTTGAAAGCAGAATAGAACAAAAATAATTAAGCAATTCTGGACAAAAGGCAAGTCTGGAATCAGCACAATCATGGACTTCAAGGTATACTATAAATCTATAACAATAAGTACAGTATTTGAAACAGACTTTTGTATCAATGGAACAGAAAAAAGGATGCAGAAACCATTCCAGCACACCCACCCACCTTATCTTTGATAAATTCATCAATGACTTTCATTGTTAGAAAGAGAACCTCTTTAACAAATGCTACTGAGAATACTGCCTATACATATGCTATACTTTGAACCTAATCCTATATCTCCCAACATGCACTAAACTAAAATGAAAGTGGATCAAAAATGTAAACAATAAAAGAGAAACACTTAATCAGCTTTAATACAAAATAGGTAAAACTCTTAAAATTAAAAAATCGATCATGTCCAAACAAATGTCACTAAATAATGTATAACCATATAGTAATACTAAAAGCAGACTATGGCCTCAGTGAAGAACATAAGTATTTGTCAAAAAAACTACCAAAGAATTATCTACATTCCTTTTAATACTAACTACATTTATGTTTAGTGATTTACATTTAAACTTATGAATTATTGAAGCACTCTGATGCTCCACAAGCAATTATCTTATAGCCTGAACTATCCAAAATACAGCCGTGGAGATGTAAAGGAAGGGTATGTCACATACATATAGATTGCCAAAGTATTTATCACAAATTTCTAGCTCTGTATTGTATCTCCCTAATTATGCTTTTATATTTAATTTTAACAATCTTGGTTAACTGCTTCTACTCCTCAATATATTTGAAGTGTTGGTAGCTATTTGAAATGGAAACACTGACAAAAGGAGAATTTTCTTCCAATTACCCCAGTTTCTGCTTTCAGTGGCAACCTAGAATAAACGTGATTATTATTTTTACAAGGCTTCCTATTGAAAGCTAAAATTCCTATTTTGACATGGTTTTCAGAACTTTCACATTCCTAATAACACATACCTTGTTTCCCATGTAATCTATTTTTATAGTTAAGAAGTTCAGGTTTAAATTATTTAAAACTCTCTGTTGCTAGTGATAAAATTTGCTTGAAGGATGATAGATCCATCAAGTATATATTATCCAAATAATTTACAATGTCAATCAACTGTTAACTTTATCTAGTTGTTAAATTATCTAAAAATTTGTTGCCATGAAAAAGCTACAAATTTTGTTTTGTTTGGTTTTTAGCCTCTAGTATTACTTGTTGATATTTGCAAAATAATTCTATTAATGCCATAGTTATACAATATGTCTGTTTAATGGATGCATTTTAAATAAACCAAATGTCATTCAAGTAACAATTTTTTTGCTAGAATTATATAGATTGGAATAATTATGCAGTGCACAATAAAAAAGAAAAAACTGACATTGTCATTGATTACATAAATACTTGGATCAAAATATTCTTTGGTTCTCTGAAAAGAGAGATTGAAGATGATATCAGAAAATGGACAGACATCCCCTGCTCCTGAGTAGGAAGGATTAATATAGTGAAAATGGATATACTTCCAGAACTGCTATATAGATTTAATGCAATTCCAATTGAGATACCAGCAGCATACTTCATAGACCTTGAGAAAACAATCCAAAAATTCATTTGGAGCAAGAAGAGACCCAGAATAGCAGAAGCAATTCTAGGTCACAGAGACTTGGCAGGGGGTATCACAATCCCCAACCTGCAACTATACTACAAAGCTACTGTGAAAAAAACAGCATGGTACTGGCAAAGAAACAGACCCGATGACCAGTGGAACAGAATAGAAGATGCAGAAAATGCCAGACATACTCAGCCATCTTATTTTCAATAAAGGAGCCAAACACCCTCACTGGAGGAAAGATAGCCTCTTTAATAAATCGTGCTGGAAAAATTGGGTTTCAACTGGCCAAAGATTAAAACTTGAACTATATCTCTCACCAAGCACTAAACTAAAATTGAAATGGATTAAAGATCTAAATATTAAAATAGAAACTCTGAATCATTTGGAACAGAGGTTAGGTAGAACCCTTGAAGACTTTGGTGTAGGAAAAGATTTTATGAACAAAACCTCAGTTTCCCGTGAACTAGCATAAACAATTAACAAATGGGATCTCTTCTTATTAAAAAGCTTCTGCACAGCAAGAGAAACCACCAGCAGTGTGAAGAGACAATCCACAATGTGGGAAAAAATCTTCACCTGCTCTTCCTCAGACAAAGGTCTACTATCTCGAATCTATAAAGAACTTAAAAAGATCAGACCTCCCAAATTTAAAGACCCAATCCAAAATTGGGCATCTGAAATGAACAGAGATTTCTCAGACAAAGAAGTAGAAATAGCAAATAAATACATGAAAAAATATTCAACATCACTGGTCATTCGAGAGATGCAAATGAAAACAATGCTGAGATTCCACTTCACTCCAGAAAGAATGGCTGCTATCATGAAATCAACCAATAAGAAATGCTGGCGGGGCTGTGGGGAAAGAGGAACCCTGTTCCACTGCTGGTGGGAGTGTAGACTGGTGCAAGCACTGTGGAAATCAGTATGGATATACCTCAAAGAACTAGGACTGGAAATCCCATTTGACCTTGCTATTCCACTGCTGGGGATCTTCCCCAAAGAATTAAAAGAATCATACCACAGTGATATATGTGCACCCATGTTCATAGCAGCACAGTTTGTAATAGCTAAAACTTGGAAACAGCCCAAATGCCCATCAACTGGAGACTGGATAAAGAAAATGTGGTTTTTTTATAAAATGGAGTACTACTGAGGCATAAAAAATGAGAAATTAGAGACATTTATAGCTAAGTGGATGCACATTGAGAAGATACTCTTAAGTGAAATAAATAGGACACAGATGTGTAAATGCCAAATAGTTTCTCTGGTGTGAGAAACTGAAAGTGTAAATAAGGACTAAATGTATAATAGGTAATGTGAAATAGGAAGAAAGGGGGCAAAGGGGAAGGAAGTGGGAAGGCTAAGGGAAAGGATAGAAGGGAATGGGATTAATATGAGAAAATGGAAAAATAGGAACAAAATCTTTGTAAATAGGGAGGAATGGAGGGGTTGAAGGGAGGGCTGGGCAAGGGTGAAAAACAAGAACCACAGAGACTATGTAAAGATGCAAATTTCCAATGATGAATGTCATTATATTGTATACCTAAAATGTACCAATTATTAGAATGAATCATCGATAATGTAAAATAGGAATAAAAGGTCCGAAGGGGTAGAGGTAGTGGGAGGCACAGGGGAAAGGAAAGAAGGGAAAGGAAAAAATGATGAGAAATGGAAAAAATGGAAATAAAGTCTTTGTAAATAGAGAAGGGTGGAGGGGGTGAAGGGAGGGCTAGGAATGGGGAAAAAATAAGAACCAAGATGCATTATATAAAGGTACAATTCCCAATGAGAAATGTAATTGTGTTGTATACCTACAATGTACCAATAAAAGAATTGAATACAAAAATATATATATATATTCTTTGGTTTAGTGCTATGGGAAATCAAAACATGAAGGTATGTCATGTGAATAAATACCAGTTTAAAAATAATAATAGAATATTTACCTTAAAAATGAATATTACACACATCAACTGGTATGGTAGTAATTTCTTTAGTATATAGGATTTGTAAATATTATTAATGTCTGTTTTGGGCTCATTCTTGTGTACTTCAGATATATGTTTTTTTGTACTACCACATATTCAGTAAACAACAAAAACAAATGTTACTCATGTAAAAAGTGTCATTTTCTTGATATTAACATAAGACAAAAATACCAATGTTTCTTTCAAAACAATTCTTACATTATTTTTGGTACCGGGGATTGAACTCTGGTCCTTGCACTTGCAGGGCAGTCTTACATTATTTTAAAAGAAATACATATTTGAGGTGTTGTAATTCCTCTAGGTAATCAAAAATTAAATTAATATAACTGGTCTTTCCAACACTAACATTTGCCAGTGTCAGGAAATTATACAAAGCAGTGTTTGGTTAAACATTGTTAAAGGTACAGGGAGACAAAATGACAATTAAGTAGTATATATAATACCCCTGTAGTCTTCTACCTGTAAATCTCTGCATATATCAAGATGCATTTGACTTAATGCAGTCATCCTTCTACTTAATTTGCCTAGAATCAAAATCATTTTGTATACTGTTTACCACACTCATGTACCCTATACAGGAAGATATAGACAAAGGCATAAGTACACAAACCCAGCCACCAACACCTCTACCAATCCCTCTGCACAATATTAAATAGAAACTCAGTGTGATCAAGAAGTTAAAGAGTTAGAAAACAAATTATTATTTACCTAAGGTCCCAGTAGTAAATTAGTATGGCACTACACCTTTTATTGTTAAAAAGTTATAAACATGTACTTCTTAAATATATCTAAATTGAGAGTGGAAATAGAAACAAGTAGGAAAGTACAATTTCTCACACTAAAACTGTATAATCAATCTTATATTTTTACCCCAAATATATTATTTGGAAGTTATGCAGTATTACTTTTTCTGCCTATCATCACATTTGGAAATTAGAAAGAAAAAGAGATGGAATTTTAATAAAATCAGTAGCTACTGCAAACAGTAGCTATTCTGTGATTTTGAAATATTGACTACATGCAAATCACATATCAATTTGTTGGTAAAACAAATTCCTGGTCTCACTCTTCTAATATTTTAAAAGTTTTGAGGTAAAATTCAGGTCATTTCAGAAATATGGTTTGTTGTGTGAATGTTTGCACCTCCAAAATTTGTCTGTTGTAACCTTTCTGTTTTCTAGGGTAATGAGATTTGGAGGTAGAGTTTTGTGTTTGTGTCATGAAAGCACAGACATAATCCTCATATGAGATTATTAACTTACAAAAGAAATGCTAGAGACCTCTCCACCTCCTACCAAATGAGAACATGGTGAAAAGATATCTTTTTATGCACCAAAAAGCAAACCTTCATCCGATATGAATTTGCAAACATCTTGATCTAGGATTTCTGAGCCTCCAGAAATTTGAGATATAAATTTCCAGTTTATATATCACTACTGAGTGCATAGCATTTTGTTATTGCATTCTGATGTACTAACACATGGTACCTTGACCTGACTTGAGGAAAAAAAAACCTACATGAGAGAAAAAATGTTCTGGTAAAGTTTTTTTTTTAAAGTTTGTAGTACAGTTTTTCTTGGCATTTTAAAACAAATTTATTGATGAACCTTGAGACCATACTGTTAAGTGAAATAAAGTGGGCACACATGTCTGAATACTGCATTGTTTCTCTAGTGTGAGAAACAAAAAGTGGAAATAAAAACTAAAATGTATAATGGATGTTGAGAAATTGGAAGAAAGTGTTCACATGGGAAGGGAAACAAGGGAGGAGGAAGGGAGAAAAGAATGAAGGGACAAAAAATGTGAAAATAGAGGAAAAACTGGAAACAAAACTTTTGTACATAAGGAGGGGAGGGGACTTGATGGGGGGAAGGGATGAAGTAAAATAAAATTTTAAAAAAACAAATTTATCCCAAAGCAAATGTAATTCTAGTAATTTCATAAAGTGGTCTCCTCGTTCACAAACTTGATTTTTTGCAAGATTCTGGTCAGAAACCAAGTTGGAAAAAAACTGAATGAAATTCAATTGCTAGGTTCACTGTTGTCCCTATGGGAAAATTTGATTTGGATCTGGTCCAGTTTGAGTTGTGAGCAGACTTGTGGAGAGAAATGAGTTCAGTTACTCTAATTTCAAAATTTTTAAAAAATCATTGTTTAATACATTTTATGTAACAGGTAATTCCTTTTTGCCAAAACATTCTCTTGAAACACATCGGCTACCTTGACACTTACTGAGGAATCAATACACCATGGCAACTTATAGTGAAAACACAAAGTGAAAACTCAAACTTATGTTATCATCATTCCTATTTTATTAACTTTTCTGTTTCTGGGACAAATTATCCAACACACACAATTTAAAGGATGAAAGGTTTATTTGGTTCATGGTTTCAGATGATTCAATTCATGGTCACTTTGCCCCCAAGGTGGAAATATCATAGCTGATGAACTTGCCAGAACAAGCCTGCTTAGAGCACGGAATCTAGGAAGGAGACAAGAAGAACAGCACTATAGAGGAAGGGACCAAAGATCAGATATACACATTAAAGTCACACACCCAGTGCCTTCATAGACACACCCAGTAATTGCTTTACTAATGCCCTGGGTGGCTTCCAAGCCAATCAGCTTGACAATCCACCTTAACCTTCATTCTTTAGCCCCTATCAACTTGATACCCAAACAAATCTCCTCAAATCATACATAATGTCAAAATACACACAGGATACACACAGGATCATAACTCAGCCTAACATGACACAACTATCCTGAATACAACTGAAACGCAATAATTCCTTAACCAAAGTCTCAACATTCCTAAAATATTCAAGTCAAAGTCTGCTCAGAGACTCAAATCAAACCCTTAGCTATAATCCCCTGTAAATTTAGAAAAGAAATTAAGTAACTCCTAAGTACAAGGCATAAGGTATAACCTATAATTCCTAAAGGGGGAGGAAGAAGGGATAGAGAAGAAACTGATCAAAGCAAGACTGAAAACTAACAGGGCATAAATTAAGGCCTGTAGCACCATGTCCAGCATCTCAGGACCCATGGTGGTGAGATGTGAGTTCCAGAGGGCTTAGTTGCCCTAGCACTGTGCAATTTCAGGTTGCATTCTAGAGTTTCTCTTGGTTTGGCTCCACTCTTGGGCTGCAGCATTTTTTGGCAGATACTTCACATTCCTGGCATGTCCAACTTCCTGTGAACTCCACCTTTGACTTTATTCTCACATCTTTATGTATTTCCTAGAAGGGACTCTATGACTGGGCTCATGGCCTTATTTTTGATATCTGGGTGGTAGCCTCCTTGATACTACAACCCTTGAATTCTGCATGCCAGTAAGACCAATATCACATGGACTATGTTTCTGCCAGTCTGAGTATTAGGGAAATGAATCCTGAGGAACTAATTGTATAGATGGACCTTTTCAAGTAAGGGTCCCAGGGACCTTCGTCTGGAATGAATGGCTTAAATTTTTGAACCCTGAATTCTATGATGGGTAAGGTTGCCAGTTCCTGAGATGCCCTTGAAGCATCTTTCTTCTTTTTCCTGTACAAAGTACTTGGTTACTTTTTAATAGCACTAATCACTTAAGCAGGCACATTTCCTTTGGCTCCAATTGTGAACACGGTTCTTTCAGGGTAAAACTTTAAGTTTTTTACATATTTATGCTCTGCATTTTCCTCTCAATTGTCACTGTGCATAAAAGCATGAAGGACTGCCATGCTACAGCCTAAGCATAGGGTTACCTTGAAATTAACATTGCCAGATCAATTAATCCATAGCACCTAAATTCAGCCTTATGCAAATTTTCAGGACATAGGGAAATGTAGTCAAGTTCCTTGCTATAATGTAATGTTCATGGCCTCTAGTCCAATTCCCACTATAACATCTGAGTCCTGGTCTTTATTGTCTGCATTGTTGTCAATTTTCTGGTTTTCTGTGCTCTGGATGTAGTGGCCCTTCAGGCTCTGCTTATAGCCCACATCACAAACTTTTTCAAATTCCTCCTATAAACTAGGTCCAAAGGATCTGAACCATGTAGTCAGGTGTAGTCTTGGCCATGATCCCATTTCTCTTATACCAACTTTCTGTATTCATCAACTTTTCTGTTGTTGGGTCAAATTATCTGACATGCACAACTTAAAGGAAGAGAGGTTTACTTGGCTCATGGATCCAGAGAGTTTAGTGTATAGTCATTTGGCTGCAAGGCAGAAATATCATGGCAGAAGACTGTGGTAGAACAAAACTATTTAGTGCATGGAGGCTAAGAAGCAGAGCAAGCAAACAGCTGTGTGCTTTAATAATCGCTTAGCATGCACCCATATTAATCAGTAGAGTATCCAATTTAACTATCACACCATGAATGATATACCTATAACATATTAGCAGAGAGATGACCATAATATAAATGAAGAAAAACTTTGTATGTGGAGGGGTTTACATATATAAAATTCTCTCTCTATAACTTGATAATACTAATGCATGCTGCCATTCTGAAAAAAAACAAAGGTAATTTTAATGATATCATGAATATTTAAATATAATTATTAAAGTATATTTTCAGATTGTATCTGTTTGGATGATAGAAAAACAATCTATTTTAAAAATAAAGATTGATTACACTTTGATACAACTTTTATAAAGTAAAATTCTACTCTTGTTGATGTGAAAGGCAAGTTAATTATTAAACTTTTAAAATTAGAGATTAGATCTGAAGGACCCTAGTTACCAAAACAGACTCCATATTGCTGGTTGACCCACCTGCCTGCCCTTTAGATGAACTCAGAGGCAGGAAGCTTAGAAACCTCCTCCCCTTGGAAAGTCTCTTTAGAGACAACAATTAATCAACTATTGTTTTACAAATGTTTTAACAGCAGAACATTCCACTTCTGTACCTTTCACTTGCTTTGCTAGTTCTATCCCATAGGGGGGCCTAGAAACTGCTGGCCTCAAAGGTGTATAAACTTGTTTGTCTCCCCGATTAGGGGCTTGAGTCTGATGCTCTGCTCTAGTCCCGGCCGGTAATAAACTCCTGTGTGGATTTAATATCGGTCTCTTGTTGGTTCTCTCTTGCTGGATCTAGCAAGATCTAATGATGTTGAAGAAAAAAATGTTACAAATGATTTGTGCTTAGAAACTATATCAATTCTCCAGTGTTGAAACACCTTCATTCATGATATTCAGAGGTAAATTTATAGTTTCCAAGTCTAAAACTGAATTCAACTAAATTTCAAATTCAATGAGTCTTCCAAAAGCTCTGATTTGTGAATTACATTGTATGATTTGGTTTAAGATAAATCAGTAGAAAAGATTAAATCCCACAAATTGCAGTAAGTCATATTTTAAAATTTTAGAATTATATTATCTCTAGAGCTCTGAAGTCTTATATTTCAAAATAAAACCTTCTGTACTTCCCATTTATACTTTGAGTGTTCTTTATTAAGTAACTCTATCAGTTAGTGTTTACTACAGAAACAGATTTAATGCAAAGTATACCCATATGGAAGAATTTACAAATTTGGCTTACAAGGGCTGTCCCCAGAGCCGGGTGTGGAACAGGGCAAAAGGATAGTTTCTGTGCCTTAGATCTGAAGGACCCACTGAAAAGCCTGGACTTCACTGCAGTGTTCCATGTGAGTTCATAACAGGAGTCTGAAGGTTCTGTGATGGAAGGTTAAAGGGTCTGTGCTGGAAAGTGGAAGATGACATCCAAAGTGAAGGTAAAGACTGGGGCTCCTCCAAAGTAACAGAAGCTAGCCTTTCTTCTCTTTCCCTTTTATTTCATTCAGGCCATGAGCCTTCGGTTGGTATCACTCACACCCAAGGTGGGTCTTCTGTCTTCAGTAAATCCTTTCAGCCACACCCAGGACTATGCTGATCCAATTAATTGGGTGTGTTTTACTGAAATTGACACAGTTAACTATCACAGTGTTCATCACACACCAATGAAATTAAACTCTAAGAATTATATAGTATATACTACAGAAATCTCCTTTTGCCACAATATTCTGTTGAATCATATCTGCTACTTTGACATTTGCTAAGTGAATAATAAAAGAACATAATACATAGTAAAACTACAAAATAAAAATTTTCAAAGTAGTTGTATTTTTCCCTGCCAATCAAAGGAAAACATAATATGTATGTAACTTTATAATATTCAGTATTACATTACCTGTCTGAAAATGTTTTATTATTACTGATTCCCAACAATAATAAAAATGATCTCTTTGGAAAGAAAGATTTTGAACATTTTTTCCAAATCTTAATGGAAAATGTATGTGATTCATTAGTAAATGAAATGAGGGTCAGAAGTTAGAACAAATGGCACTTTCAAAAATGCTATTAGCTAGTATTATTTAAATGTACAGATAATATTAAAGAGAATGTTAAATTAAAATTATTAGAAAATTAAATTATTTAAATTACAAGGAAGATTTTTTAACAAGAAGTAATAGTTAACTGTTAGAGAGAACCAAATTCTATTCCTTTTACTCATAGAAAGTAAGTATAGCACAATGTTAACCTTACTTCCATTCCATCATCAGCTGCTAATTCCCTAATTAAGACAAACTTCACTTCACAACCACAGGCAAACAAACAACTTAAAATCCTTTACAAATTTCAGATAAATATGTCATGCAAAAGAATTAAATTAGCTCTATATTGACTGATGAATTTGTTTTGTATTAATATGATATGCAATATTTTTGGTTACATAGCTTCATAGACACATAAATCTTCAATATGTTTAGTGTGTTTAGGTTAAAGTAGGCTAATTTTCATGCTCCTCTAAAACTGCCAATCTATTAATCTATTCAATTTTTGTGGTGATAAAGCAATTACACCATTTTGAGAAAACAACCCAAGAAACAATGGTAAAAATGGTAAACACTGGGATTAGAAATTGACCCAAAGAGATGGCATAAATTAAAATTAAAAGTAATAACTCACTAACAATTAATTAAAAAAACAAGTTTGAACAACCTATTTGTAGTTCACTTAATAGAAAACTTTTATTCTGATCTAAATAATAGAAAAATTTTAAAATTTAACCTCAGGCCTAATAGGGTAATGAAGGGTAAAAGGAGATAGCTTGAAGATGCAGAGGATAAATGTACACACACACAAACATACACACATACATAATACACATACACACAATGCTTTTCAAAAATCTGAGCTCATAAATATTTCTCATTTTCTTTCTGGGGTTATTTGAAAACACATTTTATAAACAATGCATTAAAATTCAGTTAAATAAAATATTCAAATTGAGAATATTCTTTAGATACTAATAACAAATATTTAAATAATAATATAAATATGTATTAATACTTAAAATTATAAACTAATGGAATATTTCAAAATGAGCAATGTGAGAAAGAATCTTCACTTGCTTTTCCTGAGACAAAGGTCTACTATCTTGAATCTATAAAGAACTTAGAAAGATCAGACCCCTCAAATTTAAAGACCCAATCTAAAAATTGGCATCTGAAATGAACAGACATTTCTCAGATAAAGAAGTAGAAATAGCAAATAAATACATGAAAAAATGTTCAACATCACTGGTCTTTGGAGAGATGCAAATGAAAACAACGCTGAGATTCCACCTCACTCCAGAAAGAATGGCTGCTATCATGAAATCAACCAATAACAAATGCTGGCAGGGCTGTGGTGAAAGAGGAACACTTCTCCACTGCTGGTGGGAGTGTAGACTGTTGCAACCACTGTGGAAATCAGAATGGACGTACCTCAAACAACTAGGACTGGAAGTCCCATTTGACCCCACTATTCCACTGCTGGGGATCTTCCCCAAAGAATTAAAAGTATCATACCACTGTGATATATGTGAACCCATGTTCATAGCAGCACAGTTTGTGATAGCTAAAACTTGGAAACAGCCCAAATGCCCATCAACTGGAGACTGGATAAAGAAAATGTGGTTTTTTAATAAAATGGAGTACTACTCAGCCATAAAATTGAGAAATTAGAGACATTTATAGCTAAGTGGATGCACATTGAGGCAATACTCTTAAGTGAAATAAATATGACACACATATATAAATACCAAGTAGTTTCTCTGGTATGAGAAACTGAAAGTGTAAATAAGGACTAAAATGTATAATTGGTAATGTGAAATAGGAAGAAAAGGGGCAAAGGGGAAGGAAGTGGGAGGGCTAGGGGAAAGGATAGAAGGGAATGGAATTAATATGAGAAAATGAAAAAATAGGAACAAAATCTGTGTCAATAGGGAGGAATGGAGGGGTTGAAGGAAGGGCTGGGCAAGGGTGAAAAATAAGAACCAAGAGAGATTATGTAAAGGTGCAAATTTCCAGTGATGAATGTCATTATATTGTATACCTAAAATGTACCAATAATAAGAATGAATAATCGATAATGCAAAATAGGAAGAAAAGGTCCAAAGGGGTAGGAGTAGTGGGAGGGGCAAGGGAAAGGAAAGAAGGGAAAGGAAAAATGCTGAGAAATGGAAAAAATGGAAATAAAGTCTTTGTAAATAGGGAAGGGTGGAGGGGGTGAATGGAGGGCTAGGAATGGGGAAAAAATAAGAGCTAATATGCATCATGTAAAAGTACAAGTTCCCAATGAGAAATGTAATTGTGTTGTATACTTAAAATGTACCAAGAAAAGAATTTTTTAAAAAAGTACTTAGAGATATAGCTTGTTAAAATGTTTAGTTTTCCATACAAACATATGTAAGGAAGGAATTTTTTAAAAATTCCCAGAAAAGTTAAAGTTGCAAAGTGGGCTCCTGGAAGGTAATAAATGCTGTGATGCCTTACAGAATAAAGATGTAACTGCATTCATATGAACGAAAGTAAAACTCAGTACACTTGCCTTATTTATACATTGTCATGTGTTTAAAAATGTAATTGACTCAGTAAAACATTCTTAGTGAAAACTAGATTGTAGCTTCAAAATATGTAGGCATATTTCTGAGTACTCAGGTAATTAACTTTATGCTGTGATTATTAATGTGCTCATAAAATATAAGTGGTTAATATCTCATAGACAGTCAAAAAGAAGTCTACTTAAAAACTTCTGTCAGATTTTAAGATTCAGAAGAATCATTTTGAGTCATGCTCTAGCCCAGTTGCACGGACACCAGCAGCCCACTCGCTCTGCTGGAGACCACAAGGCATGGACACCAGCCTTGGATTTACCTTGTTCTATAGGGATAACTGAGGGAACTGCACATTCATCCAGTACCTCGGATATGGATTTCATAGGTGCTTCCAGCAGAAAAGAAACTACCTCACCTAGTATTTCCAGCCATTATGGCTTATCCGACTCCAGAAAAAGAACTCACACAGGTAGATCTTGGCCTGCTGCAATACCACATTTGTGTAGAAGAGGTCGTCTTCTGAGAAGAGCACTCCAGACTCAGAACTTGGAAATTGTAAAAGATGATGAAGGCCAAGAAGATCATCAATTTGAAGAACTCAACACAGAGATCCTGAATAACTTAGCAGATCAAGAGTTACAACTCAATCATCTAAAAAACTTCAATACTAGTTATTTTGATTCTGCAGGTAGAATAGCATGTGGCAAAAAGTACTGAGTTTTGGCTTGTCGGGTGACACTTGATGGAAAGGTGCAGTATCTTGTGGAATGGGAAGGAACAATTGCATCCTGACTGTAGGACTGAATATTATGTTCACTGCACTCATTTTCTGTAGGTACAGTTCAAAGCCCTAAAGGAGTTTGGCTTTTACTATCATTCTTAAAAAACAACATCATCAAAAACAAAAAAAACTAGTCACAAAAGATGATACTAGCCTTAACATGTACTTGTCAATGTTATGGATATTGTCAAAAAAAGATATCTTTTAAAAATCAGAACAGAGACTTAATTTTTTAAATCATAAGATTTGAAGAATGTTTCTAGGATAGGATATTAAAAATGAATCAAACTCATGCATGGTGTTAGATAATTTTTCTAATTATTCCATTGAGTCAGTTTTTGTGATTAGTGGTTATCAGAGCAAACAGATCATGTAGATAGCACAAGTATTTGGAGAAACATTGTTTGTTTTGTTATACCAAAATGTTGGGAAAAAATTTATTTCAATACCTTTTAGATTTCATAAAATGCGGTGTATATAATGCCTACCAAAAGACTGTAAAATACTAAATTTTCTTTCAAGCATAGTGTAAAAAATATATTGAGCCTGTAAATTGCTCTGTGACTAGACTTCATTGTCCCCTTAATATATTCTTTGCATGTAGATATGTATATACATGTGTGTGTGAGTATGTGACCTATGCAATACAAATTATGAGAATGGGCAGCTTTGGAGTATATATCCCATAATTCTTTTTTGAGAAATAGTTGCAGTATTTACACAGCAGCATTTCTTCTCAGGCTTTTATTGGGTGCTGTTGCTTGCTATGCATGAAGAGAAATGTGTCAGACAAATTTAGTGTGTACAGAAGAAGGGTGTGAACAACAGTGTTCATAGGCTTTTAGAATGCTTTACAATTTCAGTCCTTGTAGCTCAGCTGTTCAATACCTAAAACAAATTCAAATAATATCAACATTATTTCCTACCAGAAGTAACATTTTCAAGTTTTTGTGGCACATTTGATTGAAAATGTCTCTCATTTTTACCAGTAAGTCTGTAGGAAGCAGGTGAAGACTCCTGAAATGTCTGTAGTTACTGTTAGTCATGTTTGAATAAGTGTAGTATGAACAAAGTATTTTATTGCACAGGCTTAACAAACAGTATGTTGCCAGCTGAGAGTTCTGCTGTTTCATTACATTACCTCTTGTTTTTAAAAAATGTACCAAGATTTAAATTGATAACTTCATTTTACATGTTTAAAAAAACAATTTCTTTTATCACCAGTGTTAGACTTGACTTCTGTTTCTTTCTGTTTTGTTCTGCTTTGTTTCTTAGCCAAAGAGTAAACAGAAGAATATTCTTGTTTTGGTGATGATACATTTTACTTTTAAAAGTTATTGGTGGATATTAGAAAAGAAATTGGAGAATTTGCTGCCAAAATGAAAAATATGTAAAGTGTAGTGATGACAGAGTGGTAAAAATGTGGGTGAGTACTTATTTATTCCATTAATTGATTATTTGACTATTTATAAATAAAGTTGTTTTATTTCTTTAAACATCTTCAAAAGATAACTTTTTCTTATCACATTATACCCAAAAGAAGCAGAGGACTTCATTGTCCTGCATTTGCTTCCTGGTTTACCAGGTATAAATAAGCTTTATAAAAGTGCAAATCAAAAACTGTCACTTCTGTTTACCTCCACCAAAACTTGATTTTCCCCTAGCTATTAAGTGAAAGTTGCCTTTCTTACTGCTGCAATATTTTGAATAACACACAGAGTTTGTGTTGGTTCTTGAATGTTTGTTTATACCTAGGGGTAATGGAAAATGTAAATCCCGTGTACACTCCACCTGTATCATTTTATTTCATTTTCCCCAAAGTCCTTTAATTCTAACTGAACACCAACAGTATTTTTAGGAACTCTTTCTTTATGATACTTGGAATATGATTTACCAAGCTAAACTGTCTTTAGACATAATTATTGTGAATGTTTATTTTAATTTATCATGGTGGTTCACATGGCTCTGATGTTCAGTTTGGATTTTTGGAATTGCTTTACTTAGAATTAAAACAGACCAACATTAAATGTATGTATTTTTTAAAGAAAAAAATATATAGCTCTAGAAACAGCCACACAATTAGAAAAGGGAAAGAAAAGGAGTAAAGACAAGAAAGGAAGAAGTTAAACTGTCATTATTTGCTGATGATATGATACTTTATATAGAAGACCCAAAAAACTCTACCAAAAGACTTCTAGAATTAATTGATAGATTCACTAGAGTAGCTGGATACAAGATCAACAATCAAAAAACAATAGCCTTCTTGTACACAAATAAGAGACTCACTGAGCAAGAAATTAGGGTAAGAATTCCTTCCACAATAGCATTACAAAAATGAAATATCTAGGAATCAATCTAACAAAGGAAGCAAAATACCTATACACTGAAAACTATAGCACTGACTCTGAATAAAGAGATCAAAGAGGATATAAGAAAATGGAAAGACATCACTTGCTCCTTGGTAGGAAGAAACAATATAGTGAAAATGGCCATGCTTCCAAAACTACTATATAGATTTAATGCAATGCTGATTGAAATTCCAGCCATATACTTCACAGAACTAGAGAAAACAGTCCAACAATTCATTTGGAGCCAGAAGAGATCTAGAATAGCAAAAGAAATTCTAGGCAACAGAGACATGCCAGGGAGTATCACAATCCCCAACTTGAAACTATACTACAAAGCTACTGTGATAAAAACAGCATGGTACTGGCAAAGAAACAGACCTGAAGATCAGTGGAATAGATTAGAAGATGCAGGAACACTTCCAGACATACTGAAGATCAGTGGAATAGATTAGAAGATGCAGAAACATTTCCAGACATACTCAGCCACCCCATCTTTGACAAAGGAGCCAACCATCCTCACTGGAGGTAAGATAGCCTCTTTAATAAATGGTGTTGGAAAAACTGGATTTCAATCTGCCAAAGATTAAAACTAGACCCATATCTATCACCATGCACTAAACTAAGATCTAAGTGGATTAAAGATCTAAATATTAAATCAGAAACACTAAACTTGCTGGAAGATAAATTAGCTAGAACTCTTGAAGGCATTGGCATAGGAAAAGACTTTATGAACAAAACCTCAGTAGCATGGGAACTAGGACAAAGGATCAACAACTGGTATCTCATCTGATTAAAAAGCTTCTGCACTGCAAGAGAAACCTCCAACAGAGCTAAGAGATAATCTACAATGTGGGAAAAAATTTTTAGAAGCAGTACCTCAGACAAAGCACTGCTATCTAGAATATGCAAAGAAATTTAAAAAATCAGACTCCCCAAATGTAAAGACCCAATTCAAAAATGGGCATCTGAAAAGAACAGGCATTTCTCAGACAAAGAAATAAAAGCAACAAATAAATATAAAAACTGTTCAACATCACTGATCATTTGAGAGATGCAGATGAAAACAACACTGAAATTCCACCTCGCCCCAGAAGGAATGGCTGCTATCAAGAAATCAACCAACAACAAATGTTGGCTGGGTTGTAGGGAGAAAGGAACCCTTCTCCACTGTTGGTGGGAATGCAGGCTGGTGCAACCACTGTGGAATTCAGTATGGAGATGCCTCAAAGAACTAGGGCTAGAGGTCCCATTTGACCCCGCTATTCCTCCGATGGTTATCTTCCCAAAAGATTTTAAAGGATCATACCACACAGCCCACTGCAGACAGGCAGGTCTGCGGACACTGGACCAAGGTTTTGAGTCCTGAGGAACATGCCAAATCATCATGCAACAGACAGGCAGGTCTGTGGAGGCCATACAAAGGTCACGGGGCATGCAGAAAAACCCTGAATCAGCCCTGATGCTGACAAGCAGGTCTGCAGATAAGTATCAAGATCAGGAGTCAGGCAGAACACACTGAATCAGCCCACACCCAAGCAGCAATCCACTGGATACACACACACTCCTCCCACGCTGGCGTCTTCTCTGTACAGGCACCTGGTTACACACTACAAAGATGCAGAGGACACTGGACCACGAGACCACTGTACTGTGTAGGTTGGAGTCATCTTCACTTCCCATCAGGACAAGGACTATCTTCAGGGGAAGGGCAGCTCGAACCTGCAATACAGCTCTGCAGAGTTCAACCCTACAGGAGGACAGGGAGCTCAACTTGGGACTTGCAGTCAGAAATCTGCCTGAATCTCATGGGTCTGCAACTAGCTTGCTGAAACTCATTGACTTATATCTGCACACTGCTATTCATGTTGTCTATTGTGACAGCAGAGACATACCCTGAAAGAGGCCCTTCATCTTCATTGTTATTTTTTATTCCCAAAATTAATATTATTAGTTTGTATTTTTCTCTTTCTTTTCTTTTGCTCCTCTTATCTTTAATTTTTTCCTATTCTTTGCAAATATTTGTTTTTCTGTCCTTTTTTCTTGTCTTTGATTCTTTCTTTCCTCTTTCCTTTCTCTCTCTCTTACACTCACTCTCTTGCTCTCCCACATTGTTCAATTTCCCTTTTTGTCCCTGTTTTGGTCTTCATTCAGAGTTCTTCTTTATTTTCCTATTATTCTCTTTTTCCTTCTCACTTGTGTCCTCTGGCCACATTGCTAAACATCTTCCCATCTGTTCCTCCCTCCCCAACCCCTTTTAACTCCCCATCCCAAAGGGTAAAGTTGTTATATTGAAGAGTTTATTCACTATATGTTGGGTTGGTCCTCGATCTTGATTTAATTCACACAGCTAAAGGTGATAGATTAATAGCTACCACAAAATGTCACTTTCAAAGATGTATTTGATGCAATAATGTTGCTGATTGTATCACTAGGGCTAAAGTGTTGGTATTGATCTAGTCAATGAACCTTCCTAGTATAAAGAAAATGAGATAGTCTTAGAGTCATTAGAGACTCAAAACTTAAAGACCAGCTATATCTGGAAGACACCTCTGAGAAGCAATCATTCCATAAGGGTTCTAATTAAAAGCAACAAAGATACCTACAATAAGCAATTTCAAACTATCAACCCAGGAGTTAAACCAATGACAGTACCAAAAACAAAAATGAGAAGACATTTAAGCAAGGCACAAACTCAGACTTCCAACCCACCAAGGGTAAATCCTGGGGAAAATGATATGGAAAAGTCCCATAACTAAACACCTGGATACCCTGAACTTATAGTACAAGAAGTAACAAAACAGATGAATGAGGCTCTAGAAAAATTCAAAGCAGAAATAATCTCCCAGATATCCGCGGAAATGGTGAGGAGAGTGAAAGACATGATTAGAGGATCTAGAAGAGAAACAGATAAAAAAAAAAAAATAGATGAGCTCAGAAACATGCTGGAAGCCATGAATACCCAGCATAAGAAAGAAATGGAAACCATAATTGCCCAACATAAGAAAGAAATGGAATCCATGAAACAGATTCAAGCAGATATTCAGGAGATTAAAAACTCCATTGAAAGTATCCACAGCAGATTAAGGGAATCTGAAGATAGAATATCAGATATAGGAGACAGGATTGCAGCTAGAGACCATGAAAACAGAGATTTCTTAAAAATAGTAAGAAACTATGAGAAATCAATCCAGCAACTGGTAGACGATGCAAAGAAGAATAACACAAGACTGATAGGAGTCCATGAAAAAACAGGAGAAAGCAAAATTGACATAAAAAACTGTTCACAGAAGTAATAGTGGAAAACTTCCCAAACTGAGGTAGAGAATTGGACATACAGATAAGTGAGGCATATAGAACTCCAACTAGCCATGATCAAAAAACATCTACATCTAGACATATAATAGTCAAGATCCCAGAAACCCAACAGAGAAACAAAATCCTACAAGCAGTTAAAGAAAAGAAACAAATCACCTACAAAGGAAAACCCATCAGAATCACAGCAGACTTCTCAACACAAACCCTCAAACCAAGGAGAGCCTGGAGTGAAGTATTTCAAGCCCTAAAAAATAACTTCCAACCCAGACTGTTGTATCCTGCAAAATTATCTTTCAAAATCGATGGGGAAATCAGATACTTCCACAACAAAGAACACCTGAGAAATTTCATGAACACCAAACCAGCACTACAAGCAATTCTAAACAATATCCTAGAAAAAAGCAATGAAGGTCACAACTCCATGAGGCCCAACAGAGGGAAGCCACCAGGCAAGGTAAGACACTAAAGGGAAAGGGGGAAAAAAAAGAAATAAAAGAGCCAACAAAAGTAAAACATCATGACAAGGATAAATCAATATCTATCAGTTATGACCATCAATGTTAATGGCCTCAATTCACCAATCAAAAGAAATAGACTGGCAGAATGGATTAAAAAGGAAAATGCAACAATATGCTGTACACAAGAAACACACTTAAGTCAAAAAGAAACTCATAGACTGAAAGGAAAAGGATGCAAAACAGTTCTCCATGCCACAGGAACCCAGAAGAAAGCAGGGGTAGCAATCTTATTTGCAGACAAAGTAGATTTCAAACCAAAACTAATTAAGAGACAAAGATGGTCACTACATCCTTGTGAAGGGAACAATCCAAGAGGAAGAGATGACAATCCTAAATATATATGCACCAAATACAAATGCCCCCAACTATACAAAACAAATAATTAATAGACATGAAAAACCAATTAAACACTAACACAATTGTAGTGGGGGACCTGAATACCCGACTATCACAAATAGACAGATCATCTAGACAAAAAGTTAAGAAGGAAATTCTAGAACTGAACCAAGCTATTGAACAAATGGACTTAATAGATGTTTACAGAGCGTTCCACCCCACAAAATTGGAATACATATTCTTTTCAGCTGCACACAGGTCATTCTCCAGAATGGACCACATGCTAGCTCATAGGACATATCTAAATAAATGTAAAAGAACAGAAGTTACCCCCTGTATATTATCAGACCATAGTGCAATAAAATTGGAGATCAATAACATTAGAAACTGCAGAACCCCAACAAACATATGGAAACTGAATAACACCCTTTTGAACAACCAATGGGTCACAGAAGTAATTAAAGAAGAAATTAAACAGTTTCTACAAGTAAATGAAAAGGCCAGTACAGCATACAGGAATCTATGGGACACAATGAAAGCAGTTCTAAGTGGGAAATTCATAGCAGTGAATGCCCATGTTAGGAAAACAGAGAAAACTCAGACAAATAATGTAATGCAGAACCTCAAGCTCCTAGAAAAAGAAGAGCATAACGAATCCAAAGCTCATACAAGAGAGGAAATTATAAAGAGTATGGCAGAAATCAATGCAATGTAGCCTAAGAGAACAATGCAAAAACTCAATGAATCAAAGAGTTGGTTTTTTGAAAGAATAAATAAAATCGATAAATCTTTAGCCAACCTTATCAAAAAAATGAAAGCAAAGGCACAAATTCATGCAATTAAGAATGAAAAAGGTGAAGTCACAACAGATCCAACAGAAATCCAGAGGATCATCAATACCTACTTCAAGAACCTCTACTCCAATAAAATGGAAAACACAGAAGAAATGGGAAGATTCCTAGATACATACAAATTGCCAAAGTTAAATGAAGAACATATAGAAATTCTAAACACACCAATTACAATGAGTGAAATTGAAAATGTCATAAAATATTTACCAACAAAGAAAAGCCCAGGTCTAGATGGCTTCATTGCTTAATTTTGCAAGATATTTAAAGAAGAACTAATGCCATTACTCTTCAAACTCATCAAGGAATTTGAAAGGGAAACAATACTTCCAAATTCATTCCTGAAAGCAAGTGTTACTTTGATTCCAAAACCAAGGAGAGACCTAACCCAAAAGGACAACTATAGGCCAACCTCCCTAATGAACATAGATGCAAAAATCCTCAACAAGATACTGGCAAACAGAATACAGAGGGTCATCAAGAAAATCATACACCCTGACCAAGTCAGATTTATGCCAGGGAGGCAAGGATGGTTCAACATTTGTAAATCAAAAATGTAACACACCATATTAACAGAGTCAAGGATGAAAACCATATGATCATCTCAATAGATACAGAAAAAGCATTTGACAAAATTCAGCACCCATTCGTGATAAAAACTCTACAGAAAATTGGAATAGAAGGTCTTTATCTTGACCTGATTAAGGCTATCTATGAAAAACCAACAACCAACGTCATACTAAATGGTCAAAAACTGAAAACATTCATGCTAAAATCAGTAACAACACAAGGAGGCCCACTATCACCACTCCTTTTCAATATAGTTGTAGAAACGTTACCCACAGCAATTAGAAAAGAGAAAGAAATAAGAGGAATAAAGACAGTAAAAGAAGAAGGTAAACTCTCATTATTTGCTGACGATATGTTACTTTGCATAGAAGACCCAAAAAACTCCACCAAAAGACTTCTAGAATTAATTGACAGATTCAGTAGAGTAGCTGGATACAAGGTCAACACTCAAGAAACGATAGCCTTCTTGTACACAACTCACAGACTCACTGAGAGAGAAATTAGAGAAACAATTCCTTTTACAGTAGCATCCAAAAAATGAAATATCTAGGAATCAATCTAACAAAGGAAGCAAAAGACTTCTACACTGAAAACTACAGCACTCTGAAAAAAGAGATCAAAGAGGACACAAGAAAATGGCAAGACATCCCTTGTTCCTGGGTGGGAAGAACCAACAGAGTGAATATGGCCATATTTCCAAAACAACTATATAGATTCAATGCAATGCCAATTGAAATTCCAACCATATACTTCATGGAACTAGTGAAAACAATCTAAAAATTCATTTGGAACCAGAAGGCATCTAGAATAGCTAAAGCAATTCTAAGAAACAGAGACATGGCTGGGGGTATCACAATCCCCACTTGAAACTATACTACAAAGCTACTGTGAGAAAATCAGTATGGTACTGGCAAAAGAACAGACCTGAGGATCAGTGATATTGATTAGAAGATGCCGAAACAACTCCAGACATGCTCAGCCACCTCATCTTTGACAAAGGAGCCAACCACCATCATTGGAGGATAGATAGCCTATTTAACAAATGGTGTTGGAAAAACTGAATTTCAACCTGCTAAATATTGAAAATAGACCCATACCTATCACCATGCACTAAACTAAGATTGAAGTGGATTAAAGATCTAAATATTAAGACAGAAACACTAAACTTGCTGGATGATAAGTTAGATAGAGCTCTTGAAGACATTGGCATAGGAAAAGACTTCATGAACAAAACCTCAGCAGCACAGGAACTAGCAGAAAGAATCAAAAACTGGGATCTCATCTTATTAAAAAGCTTCTGCACTGCAAAAGAAACCACCAACAGAGCTAACAGACAACCTAAAATATGGGGAAAAAATTTTAGCAGTTGGACCTCAGACAAAGGACTACTATCTAGAATATATAAAGAATTGAAAAAAATCAGATCCCCCAAATTCAAAGACCCAATTCAAAAATGGGCATCTGAAATGAACAGACATTTCTCAGACAAAGAAGTTAAAGCAGCAAATAAATATATGAAGAAATGTTCAACATCACTGGTCATTCAAGAGATGCAGATGAAAACAACACTGAGATTCCACCTCACCCCAGAAAGAATAGCTGCTATCAAGAAATCAACAAATAATAAATGCTGGCAGGGTTGTGGGGAGAAAGGAACCCTTCTCCATTGCTGGTGGGAGTGCAGGCTGGTGCAACCACTGCGGAAGTCAGTATGGAGATACCTCAAAGAGCTAGGACTAGAGGTCCCACTTGACCCAGCTATTCCCCTGCTGGATATCTTCCCAAAAGAATTAAAAGAATCATACCACAGTGATATATGTGCACCCATGTTCATAGCGGCACAGTTTGTAATAGCTAAAGCTTGGAAGCAGCCCAAGTGCCCATCACCTGGAAACTGGATAAAGAAAATGTGGGGTTTTTTTTATAAAATGGAGTAATACTCAGCGGTAAAGAATGAAAAACTAGAGTCATTTATAGCTAAATGGATGCATATCAAGGGCATACTCTTAAGTGAAATAAATAGGACACACATGTGTAAATACTGAACCGTTTCTCTAGTGTGAGAAACTGATAGTGTAAACAAGGGTTAAAATGATTAAAATGAATAATTGATAATTTGAAATAGGAAAAAAGTTCCAAAGATGAAGGAGTGAAGGGAGGGGAAGGGGAAAGGCAAAAAGGGAAAGGAAAAACCATGAGAAAAAAAAAAGGAAATGAAATCTATGTAACTAGGGAAGGGTGTAGGGGGTGCAGAGTGTACAGGTAATGGGGAAAAAAATAAGAACCAAGATATATCATGTACAGGTACAAACACCCAACTATAAATGTAAACAAATTGTATACCTAAAATGTACCAATAAAATAACTAAATAAAAAAGAATCAAATCACAGTGATATATGTGCACCCATATTTATAGCAGCACAGTTTGTAATAGCTAAAATTTGAAAAGAGCCCAAGTGCCCATCAACTGGAAACTGGATAACAAAGATGTGCTTTTATTATAAAGTGGAGTACTACTCACCCTTAAAAAATGAGAAACTAGAGACATTTATAGCTAAATGGATCCCTATTGAGAGGATACTCAAGTGAAATGAATAGGACACACATGTGTAAATACTGAATAGTTTCTCTGGCGTGAGAAACTGAAAGTGTAAATAATGATTAAAATAAGTAATTGATAATAGGAAATTGGAAGCAAAGGTCCAAAGGTGTAGGGGAATTTGGACGGAAATGGGAAAAGAAAGAAGGGAAAGGTAAAATTATGAGAAAAGGAAAAAATGGATACAAAGTCTATGTAAATAGGGAAGAGTGGGGGGGTGAACAGAGGAGAGGAAATGAGGAAAGCATAAGAACCGATATACACCAAGTAAAGGTACTCAATGATAAATGTAAATGTATTGTATTCCTAAAATGTACCAATTAAAGAATCTAAGGGAAAAAAAATTGTCATGCTCTATTCTTTTCTTGCTTCGAAATATAATGCAGTGAAAAGTGCTCCACACCCTATTCCTAAATATGCCACTTTGGCATATAATGTTTTTTTCAGCTAAAGGCACGTGAAAAAAATAGCAAGTGCAAGATCATTCTGACTTTCATTCTATTTCTTAAAAGCAGAAAAAGAATTGCCTATGTGAAACATGTCCTTCCTATACAGAAGAAAAGTAATATTCAGTCAAAAACAGGCTGAGGAAAACTTTATAAACATTGCCAGGGATTTAGCTCAGTGGTTCCGGTGTCTGTCTAGCAAGAGCAAGGTCCTGAGTTCGATCCCTGGTACCAAAAAAAATAAACCCAAAAACAAACAAATAAAACTTGTTAAAGTAAAACTTATTTCTATAGTTATTTCACTAAACTATCCCATACTTCTTAGGCTTGTGACATTTTTACAACCCACTACTGTTTGTCTAATGCAGTTCAATTCTAATAAATATTCAATTCTAAGTGTTTTGGTCTTCATTTCTTTATGAAGCCACCTGTATCAAGTACAATTTATATTAAATAACTTTGTGTTCTTTTTTTCAATTGGCTTAATTCTCAAGTCCAATTGGAAATTTCTGAGTAGAGGTAAAATTTTGTCTTTTACAACAGTCTTCAAAAGTTATTTTTATCTCATTATCAATGAATGAATATACAATTAGTAAAAAAATCTTATAACCTGTCTGTTTGAGTTATACTATATAGAATCAAATAATTCATTCTACTAAATTAGTAGTTACATAACAAACTCAAAATTTTATAATCATGTCTTAATGCTTGACATCAATACTTTTCTACTTTTTATCAATTCAGCTGAAAATTGATGTTTTGTTACTAATACAGTTTCTAATATTGCTTTATAGTAATTAGTGCTTTTTAAACTTTATACACACAATGGTATAATAATTTATTATGTGATTTCTGAATACATATATTTCTACTTTTAAAATGCACAGTATAAATCAGGCAAATAAATATAAACATTTCATGATTTTAAAATTCAGAGGGTCACAAAATTGCATTTAATCTCTTCAAATAAAACTTCCTTGAGATTAATTCAAATCTCTTTTTCAAATATCCTGCATGCTTGGCTTTATTTACTTTTATTAGTTCATGTTTTCAGTACATGAAAATTACATCCATCTTAGGGCATAGGTGCATGTACATAACAAAACTCAATTCTTTTTTAATCCTCCTAAATTTAGGACTTAGCACTTCTCTAATGGCCAGAAATGTTAAACATTTTTTCATACATTTGGTGACCATTTGTACTTTTTTTTTATAAAGTGTCCATGCATTTGACTTGCCCATTTCTTGATTGGGTCTTTTATTTGGATGGTCTAATTTCTTGAGTTCGTTGATATATTTTGCTCCTGTTGCTCAAAATTTCTTTTGCTATTCAGGATCTAATCTGGTTCCATATGAATTTTAGGATTAATGTCTATATTCCTGTGAGAAATGTTATTATTTTGATTGAGATTGCATGAAATCTATTTGTCAGTTTGGGAGTATGGCCATTTTGACAAAATTGGTCCTATCTAGGAGCTTATTAGATCTTTTCATTTTCTGTTATACTCTTCAAATTTCTCTTCTAGTGTACCTAACTTTTAAAGTAGCTACTCTAACTGACAACTGACTTAGTGATATGGAAACAACATGCTTTATAGAAGAACTAAAAATTAAACATATACCTAATGAACTTTTGTTACTTTAGCAAGAGATAGAAAGATTGATTGCAATGCTCCATGACATTTTGGGAAGAATTTATCTTATAAGTCAATGAGATAAACATAACATCAGCCCAGCTGATAACAAATGGCATTTATTACTTATATATAAATACAAGTGTCAACTGTTTCACCATAAGAAAAATTGTTTTATTTCAAAACACAGACACATACTTATAATTTAAAATCTTGAAAATAATTTTAAATGCTGATTATTAATCTTTAAAAATGAAATTACAATAGGTAGGTCAAAATTAAGTTAGAAATGTCAGATGAGTTATCTGATCAATCATCAAACTGTAAACATTTAATCAAATAGTGCACAAAAAGATATGTAATCTTTTTCAAAAGTAGAGTGAAATGTATACATATACATATACATACAGTCATACATATGAACAGAAAGCATAAACATATCCAGATGAATTTAAATATTCAATAAATTAACTCTAAGCATGTTATTCTATTTGATAAGTGTATGTTTTTTATAACTTTTCTATAACAATTTGCAACATAATAAAAATAAATAAAAATAACTTACCAAAAAATTTTCTAAGCAACAGTATGGAAATATGGATTCTTTAAAAGATTACTATATTTGCCACTGAAACTGATTTTTCAATACTCTTAAATAAATCAATAGGGCCAGGGATCTAGCTCAGTGGTTCTGCCACCTGCTTCACAAGCACAAGGTCCTGAGTTCGATCTGTGGTATCAAAAAAAACAACAAAACAAAACACCAATAGCATCCCTAGTATGTCAGAGTTCTGAAATAGAAATCAAGACATATTTTATGTTCAAACGTTTTTTGACTATTATAATTAACCATTACCTCATTTATTAGATAATTTGATTTTATCTAATAAATACATATTTTTAAATTGCCAACAAGTATGGTAACATAAATTATGAAATTGTCACATACACAACTTAATCATTTTTTAACAAAAAACATGAAATGTATTAGATAATTAATGTGTGGGAGTATATTTACTCTTTAATTCAATTCTTAATTGCTATGCAATCACAATAATTTGACTTTAGAAATGTGCTCTTTTTAGTAATATCATGTGGTGGATTAAAATTACCAGTGCTTTCACTTTATCATATGATATTGCTTGAAAATGGTAAAGCAATTTGATTTTAAAGATTTTGTTTCTTGGTGTGTGTACATGAAACTTAGAGAGAGGTAATTGAGACAATAATGAAATATGTACATGGAGGAATATGAAAGTGAAGAAAAGAAAACATGTGTTAGGATAAATATTAGAGCAAACTTGCAACCATCAGGGAAATTTTAAAATTTTCCTTGATATAACTTAAATGGAATAGTACCCTCCAAATTCTGCTGACTTTATAAGATGTTCCCTATGAGAGAACCATCATGAAAACTATGTACTGGTTTCAGTTCCATACATAATTGAGATAGGAATAATCCTGAATTTTAATGTTATCCAAAATACCATTTCAAGTTGTAGAGTATGTATTCATTTCTTAAAATAGTATTATACTTGGTTAAATTTAATACATTACAAAAGAATATATATATAGTACATGAAACAAATATAGATATAATAAAAATAAATAATGAATTGACAAAAGTTATACAGGGAATTAAATCTAAAGGTAATATAATGCAGTATAAAATATTTACATAAATTAAAATATAGAGATTATCTAAAATATAGAGATTATACAAAAGAAGTTTATATTTAAAGCAAACATTTTATCATCATATCTATGCTTAATTAAATATTGATTTAGATCAGTAAGTGCATGCAGATCCCTGCAAGAAGACCACACAGACAAGAATTGCTCAGGGGCATACAGATCCCAGTCAAGACCCTACCCTGAAAAAAGCTACACAGGCTGGCAAGCAACAACCAGAGTGCTGCCCAGATACCATTGGAGAGTACAGATCCCATCCAGAAGGCCACTCAGACATGAGCAACTCTGGTGCATGGCTCCCAGCTAAAGGCCCACCCAGACAACAGCTATTCAGGGGGACAGGCCCCAGCCAGAGGCAAGTCCAAATACCATACCATGTGCATAGGTACCAGTCAGAAGAACACTGGGACAACAGGACAGCTCAGGGATCCAGGAGCCCACCATTCTGAGCCCAGGGATTGGCACAAGGGTGACCAGGAGAAAAAAAACCTCTCTGTGGCTTCCTGAGAATTGAAGACCACTGGGTGAGCAAAAAGTTACCTCAACAGATGTGCAGCAGGCTGCATCTGGAGAAGTGAGAAGACAGGTAAACAAGTCTCAAAACCAGACTTCCAGATTGACTAAGGCAACTCCAAGGGGCAACAAGATGGAACAATCTAAAACTCAACAAGCTGGTCTCCCTGAACTGGCAATGAAAGAGGATCTGGAAAAAATGAAATCAGAAATAACTTCTCATATGACAACACAGATTGTGTCCAAAATGAAAGACATGATTAATAAATCTGAAGCAGACACAGATAAAAAAAATAGAGAAGCTGAGGAACACAATGAAATCCAAACATAGGAAACAAATGGAATCCATAAAACAGATGCAAACAAATTTCCAGGAGATTAAAATCTCCACTGAAAGTTTGCACAGCAAATGAGCCAATGTGAGGATAGAATATCAGATAAAGAAGACAGGATTGCAATTAGTGGCCAGGAAAAAAATTTCTTCTTCTTTTTTTTTTTTTTGGCACTGGGGATTGAACTTGGGTCCTTGTGCTTGCAAAGCAGATGGCAAAACCACTGAGCTAAATCCCTGGCCCCCAAAATTTCTTAAAAACAGTAAGAGACCATGAGAAATCAATCAAGTATGTCCTAGATGATGCAAAAAGGATAATGTAAGACTGATCAGAGTCAATGAAGAAACAGGAGACAGTGCAAATGACATAAAAAATGTTTTCACAGAAGTAATGGCATAAAACTTCCCAAGCAAGGAAAAGAACCTGACATAGAGATAAGCGAGGCATATAGGACTCCAAATACCTATGATCAACAAAAAATCTACACCTAGGCATATAATAGTTGAGATTCCCAAAAACCAACATAAGAATAAAATTGTACAAGCAGTTAGAGAGAAGAAACCAATAACATAAAAAGAAAAGCCCATCAGGATCACAGCAAACTTCTCAACGCAAACCCTCAAGGCAAGAAGACCCTGGAGTGAAGTATTTGAAGCCCTAAAGGAAAACAACCTCCAACACAGATTGGTGTATCCTGCAAAACTATCTTTCAAAATTGATGGAGAAATATGATACATTCATGAAAATGAGCACCTGAGAAACTTCATGAATATGAAACCAGCACTCCAAAATATTTTAAACAATGTCCTATGAAAAGACAATGAAGATTTCAAGCCCAGGATGCCCTTCAAAATGAATCCTTCAGGCACAACAAAAAAGTAAACTCAAAGGATGAGAGTCCAACAAGAACAAAAAGTCATGACAAGGATAAGTCAATACATATGTGATAACCATCAGTGTTAATGGTCTCAATTCAGCAATCCAAAGAAATAGACTGGTAGAATGGGTCAAGAAACAAGATCTTCTGATATACTAAATACAAGAAATGCTTAATTCAAAAAGAAACTCATAGACTGAAATTTAAATGGTGGAAAACAATACTCCACGTGACAGGAACCAAAAAAAAAAAAAAAAAAGAAAGAGTAGCTATTATATTTGCAGACAAAATGGATTTTAAACCAATGCTAATTAACAGATACAAAGAAGGCCACTATATCCTTATAAAGGGAACTATCCAAGGAAATGAAATGAAAATAATAAATATATATCCAGCAAATACTAGTACACCCAACTACATAAAACAAATACAGATATGAAAAATAAAATAATCACTAATACAATAGTAGTGGGGGAACCTCAATACCCCACTATAAAACATAGATAGATCAACTAGACAAAAAAATAAAGAATGAAATGCTGGAATTCAATGAGACTCTTGAACAAATGGACTTAACAGATGTTCACACAATGGTCTACCCATCAAAATCAGAATACACATTCTTTTTAGCTGTACACAGATCATTCTCCAAAATAAACCACATACTTCCTCATAGAACATGTTTAAGTAAGTGCAAAGGAATTGAATTTGTCCCCTGTATATTATCAGACCATAGTGTAATGAAATTGGAAATCAATAGCAAAAGAAACTGCAAGAATTTCATAAACACATGGAAATTGAACAACACACTTCTGAACAACCAATGGGTCACAGAGGAAATTAAGAAGAAATCAGACAATT
The DNA here is from genome assembly GCF_053883595.1 of Heterocephalus glaber. Taxonomy (NCBI): domain Eukaryota; kingdom Metazoa; phylum Chordata; class Mammalia; order Rodentia; family Bathyergidae; genus Heterocephalus; species Heterocephalus glaber. Next base: position 16,194,364 of record NW_028258384.1, on the reverse strand, counting down.
CCTACAATTAAATGAAAATGCCTATTCACCATATTGAAATCCATGGAACACAATGAAAGCAGTCTTGGGAGAAAAATTCATAACACCGAATACTCATATGAGGAAAAGAGTGAGGTGTTCTAAAAAACCTGATGCTGAACCTCAAGGTTCTTGAAAAAGAAGTGTAGGACAAACTCAAAGCTCCTACAAGGGAAGAAATTATAAAGATCAGAACAGAAATCAATGGAATGGAGAATGATACAAAAAATCAACAAAGCAAAGAGTTGGTTCTTCAAAAGAAGATACAAAATTGACAAACCCTTAGCTAACTTTATAAAAAAAACCCAAAAAAACAAGACCTAAATCCATGCAACTAGGAATGAAAAGGGTGAAATTACAATGGACATAGCAGAAATCTAGAGGATCATCAATACCTATATCGAGAAACTATTGGTCAATAAGATGAAATATACAGAAGTGGGCAGATTCGTAGATACATATGAATTACCAAAGTTGAAGGAAGAAGATGTAAAAATTCTAAACAACCCAATATCAATCAATGAAATTGAAAATGTAATTAAAAACTTAACAAATAAAAGGTCATCTTCTGATGGCTTCACTGCTGAATTCTCCAAGACATTTAGAGAAGAACTATTGCCACTACTGTTTGAACTCCTCAATGAAATTGAAAGGGAAGCAAGACTCCAAAATTCATTCCTGGAAGTAAGCATTACCTTGAACCCAAAAGTGGAGAAAGACACAACCAAGAAAAAAGAACTATAGGCCAATCTCACTAATGAACATAGATGCAAAAATCTTCAATAAGATAATGAAAAACAGAATGCTGATCATCAAGAAAATCATACATGCTGACCAAGTGGGATTCATCACAGTGATGCAGGGATGGTTGAACATAAGCAAATCAATAACTGTAATACACTATATTAATAGGGCCAAGGACAAAATCATATAATCATCTCAAAGGACGCAGAAAAATCATTCAATAAAATCCAACACACATTCATTATAAAAACCCTACATACATTGGAATAGATGGTCTCTACCACAACCTGATAAAAGCCATCTCTGAAAAAACAACAGCTAATATCATAATGAATGTTCAAAAATAGAAATCCTTCACACTAAAATCAGGAAAAAGACAAGGATAGCCACTATCACCACTCCTGTTCACTATAGTTTTGGCAACATTAGCCACAGCAATTAGACAAGAGAAAGAAATAAAATGAATAAAGATAGGAAATGAGGAAGTTAAATTGTCATATTTGCAGATGACATGATACTCAATATAGAAGACCCCAAAAACTTTACCAAAAGTCTTCTAGTCTTAATAACCAATTTCAGTAAAGTAGCTGGGTACAAGGTCAACAGGCAAAAATCAATAGCTTTCCTGTACATGAAGAACAGTCTCACTGAAAGAGGAACTGGAGAAGCAACTCTTTTCAAAATAACATCCAAAAAAATGAAATACCTAGGAAGCAACCTAATTAAAGAAATCAAATATTATATGCCTATGTGTAGATTTTTTTTATCAAGGCTAGTTGGAGTCCTATATGTCTCACTTATCTGTGTGTCAAGTTCTTTTCCCCTGCTTGGGAAGTTTTCTGCCATTACTTTGTGAACATTATTTTTATGTCATCTGCACTCTCTCCTGTTTCCAATCAATCTTATGTTACTCTTCTCTGCATTGTCTAGCAGTTAGTGGATTTATTTCTCATAGTCCCTTACTATTTGTAAGAAATTTTTCTTTTCCTGGTCACTAATTGCAATTCTGTCTTCTATATCTGAAATTCTTTCCTCACATTGGCTCATTCTTCTACGTAAACTTTCAGTGGAGTTTTTAATCTCCTGGAAATATGTTTTCATCTGTTTTATGGATTCCATTTGTGTCCTCTGTTGGGATTCCATCATGTTCCTCAGCTTCTCTATTTTTTCATCTGTGTCCTCTCTAGATTTATTAATTATGTCTTACATTATGGGCATGATCTCTGCTGTTATCTGGGAAATTATTTCTGATTTCATTTTTTCAGATCCTCTTTTGTTGCCAGTTCAGGGAGTCCAAGTGATTGAGTATCAGATTGTTCACTCTCATTTCCCTTTGGGGTTGCTTTAGGTGATCTGCAAATCTGGTTTTGAGACTTGTTTACATGTCTTCTCACTTCAACGGGGTTGGGGGGTGGATATGTACTGCTGGCTCATCTCCTTGGTACTGGGGGCAGTGGTATGGCGACCCAAAAGGTTCACCTCCTATGCCCTGGGGGCCGCTCTAAATGAATTTTTTTTAATAAAATGAAGTACTCCTCAGCCATAAAGAATGAGAAATTAGAAACATTTATAGCCAAATTGTTGCACATTGAGGCCATACTCTTAAGTGAAATAAATAGGGTAGACATGTGTAAATACTGAATAGTTTCTCTGGTGTGAGAAACTAAAAGTTTAAATGAGGATTAAAAGGTATAATACATAATATGAAATAGGAATAATAGGTCTGAAGGGGAAGGGGACGTGGGAAGGGTGGGGGAAAGGAAAGAAGGGAATGAAATTAATATGAGAAAAGGAAAAAATGGAAACAAAGTATTTGTAAATAGGGAGAGGTGGAGGGGTTGAAGGGAGGGGAGGGGAATGAGGAAATAATAATGACCAGTATATATTATGTAAAGGTACAAATTTTCAATGATGACTGTCATTATCTTGTATAAATGAAATACCAATAAAATTAATTTTTTAAAATATCAATTTAATTTTTTCTCCAACCAGCTGAACCCATTTTTAGGCATGAATAACTTATAGTGTATGATTCCCAGTGTATAGTTCCTAGGACATAGTCAACACTTAATGAGAGTTTTCAAAATGAATAAATGCAATTACCTTTGTAATGTAAATGAAAAGAGTTCAAGGAACCTCTATTTTCATGTTATCTTCTTTGAATCCAATAATTTATAATATTTTTCTTCAATTTATTTTGAATTCATATTTCTTGTTCTAATACTATCCATATATTTGCACTCTGGATTTAATTTGTACATTCTGAGGTGAATGTTAGTATTAATTTTATTTTATTGATGCTTATATGTAGCAGATAATGACTGCATTCCTTGTGGTGAATTATCACATATAGATGACATTACTTAATTTTTTGAAACCTTCCCCTTCACTGCCCCTCCATCCTGCATCTCTTGTGCTCATCTCAAATTATATATATATATATATATATATATATTTATATATATATATATATATATATATATATTTCTTTTTTCTTTTTCTTTTTTTTTTGTAGTACAGATGATCACATTCCTCAGGGCCTTGGTGCAAGCATAGAGCAGTTCACAGTTCTCCAACACTTTTTTTTTTTAGTACTGGGTATCAAACTCAGGACCTTGCGATTGCAAGATTCTCTAACACTTTTTAAAAAATCTTTCCTCCCCTCCCTGGTCTAATCCTCCATCTCTCAGTTCCTTTTCCATGTTAAAAAATCAGCTTTATTTTTCCCATTGGCTACCTTATATTTTGCACTTTATATATTTGTGTTCTCATAAAAGAGAAAAGCATATGATATTTAGAATATGTGCTGCTGAAGTGAGCACAAGCATATGACATTTAAACTTGTATGTCTGATTTACTTTACTTAAATTATGGTCTCATAGTGCCTACATTTTACTATTAATTCTTCAAGGTCACCTTTCTTTTTGGCAAGGTAGTACTCCATTGTATATAAGAACCATAATTATATTACCACTCATCATCTCATTATGAATGTTTCAGATGCTTCAAAGATATAGCTATTAGAATTTTGCTGCTATAAAAATGGATGTGCATGTACCACTGTAATATGATGTCTTTAAATCTCTTGATAAGATACCAAGAAGGGGAATAGCTGGATCAAATGTAATTTATATTTTTAGTTTTTTGAGGAGCCTCTATACAGATTTCCATTGTGGTTGTACCAATTTACACTCCAACCAACAATGAAGAAATGTTCCTTTTATCACAGCCACCACAGCATTTGTTATTATTTGATTTGTTGAATATAGCCATTTTTTTGTGGAGTGAGAAGGAATTCAGTGTTGTTATAGTTTGAATTTCTGTAATGACTCATGATATTGAACATTTTTAGTATATTTATTGGTCATTTGCACTTCTTTTTTTGGGGGGGGGTACCGGGGATCGAACTCGGGTCCTTGCGCTTGCAAGGCAAGCGACGGAAACACTGAGCTAAATCCCCGGCCCTCATTCGTACTTCTTTACCTGAAAAGTATTTATACATTTTAGAAGCCCATTTTTATTAGGTCTTTAAACTTTTTTCTTAGAATTACTTTCATTGTGTCCTATAATTTCTGGTATGTTGTACTGGCATTATTGTTTGTAGGAACTGTCTTCTTCTGAGATCTACTCATTATTTAAGGGGATATTGTTTAATTTTCATGTTTCTGCACTGTTTCTGTTTTTGCCTCTACCATTGGTTTTTATTTCATTGCAATATGATGTGACAATATGCATGTGATAATTTCAATTCTTTTGTATTTACTTAAGCATACTTTATTGGTTAGTACCTAGTTGATTTTGGAAATGTCCCATGTGCTGCTGAGAAGGTGTGATCTGTTGTTGAGTAGAACACGCTAGATATCTATTAGGTCCATTTGCTCAAAGGTTTCATTCATCTATGACACTTCTTTGTTGCTTCTTTGTTTTATTGATCAGTCTATTTGTGACAGTGGGCTATTGAGGTCCATCATTAATTCTTTGATTTCTGTCTGATGTTTCACATTGAATATTGTTTGTTTTATGAAGTTGAATGCACCAGTATTTGGTACAAAAATGTATAAAATTGTTATCTATTTCTGGGGAATTGTTCTCTTATCCAGTATATAGTGATATTTTATCTCTTCTGGTCAGTTTTGGCTTGATATCTACTTTAACTGAAATTAGAATAGCTATTCCTGCTTTTGTTTAGGTTACTGTTCCATGGAATATTTTTTTTCTTCCTTTGATTTTTATTTTTAATTTCTGTTTTAATTAAATGTGTTTCTTGTATACTGCTTCTCATTGTATTTTGTTTATTGATCCATTCTGCCAATCTGTATCTTTTGATTGCAAAGTTGGTGGCATTCACAGTGGGAGTTAATATGGAAAGGCACTGACTTATTCCGGCCATTGTATTTATTTTCTGTTTCTGATACCTTTGTTTTTTCTATATTTTAGTTTCTCTTCCTGCCATGTGAATTTATTCTTTTTGACTTATTGGTATTGTTAAGTTCACAACCACTTTCTAGGATATCCTTGAGAATTTTTTGTAATACTGTTTTTGTGGTCATGAATTTCTTGAGGTGTCCTTTGTCAAGGAAATATCTTTTTTGCCATCAATTTTGAAGGAATTATTTACAGAATATATAAATTTGATTTATAAGTCATTTTCTTTTAGGTCTTGAAACACTTCACTCCAAGCTTTTCTAGCCTTTAAGGTTTGTGCTTAGAAGACTTCTGTAATTCAAATGAGTTTACCTTTATATGTGATTCATTGCTTTTCTCTAACAGCTTTTAAGATATTGTCCCTGTGGTGAAAATTTTGTACTTGAGTATTATGTGGCATGGAGAGATTCATTTTTAGTCATGGCTATTTGTGGAGTTATATACCAAATTTATATGTATGTTTATTTCTTTCCCTATATTTGAGAAGTTTTCTGCCATTATTTCTGTGAAGAGGGTTTTATATTCCATTTGTGTTCTCTGCTGATTTTTCACTTATTCCAGTTCTTAGATTAGTCTTTTTGTCATCCACCAGCTATTTTACTTCTAGCAACTGTTTCCAATTTTGATGTTCTCTTGTTTTTAAGATGGCTCTGAGTAGGTGGTCTTGAATGCAGTTATTTTCTAATTCTGAAATTCTCTCTTACATTGATTGCTTATGCTGTTCATTCTTTCAATATAATTTTTAATCTCCTGAATTTCTGATTGAAACCTTTTCATAGACTCTAATTATTTGTTAAATCGGTCTTTCATGTTTTCTATCATTTTGTTTAGCTCACCTAGATTTTTATTAGTGTCTCCAGAAAGCTGCTGGATCATTTTGGTTATTACTTACATTACCTGCTTAGTAATATCATCTGTGCTCCCAGTGAGTACCTTTCTGATTTGTTTTCTAACATTCTCTGTTATCTTTTTGAGTAGTTATGGTGTTTGCCTTTTGATATTCTCCCCCTCAGAGCTCCTTGTATGGCTTTGAGGGAGCTGGGATTTTTAGGATGCATTTTTTTGGCCTTATAATGTTTCTGTGGGGTTTTTGTTTTGCTTTCTTTGTTTTGGTTTATTGCTAAAGTTTGTAGATGCTTATAATATAAAGAGTTTGTTGGTTATATAGAAATAATTTAGTTGATCTCTTGTCATTGGTATGATTTGGGCATATCTAATTACAGTCTTTTGTCTCTGTTCCAAAATCCAGCTGCCTTTATTAATTTTTGAGGGGAGAATGCATTGTATTTGGGCCAGGATTGAATTCTTTGTTAATATATCCTAGTATTTTTAGTGTCAATTATAATCTTGGTGTTGAATTACAGAGAAAATCCATTAATAGCAGCACTACTAGCTGCAAGCAAATCAAGTACAATAGTATTGTCTAAAGATAAATTGGATATTAACAGAGCATAAGAACCAATTATGTATTTCCTTTAATCTAGAGAAGAAATTAACAATTGTAGTGTAAATTTCAAGGCCACCCAGCTATTTACCCACAGCTAATATGCACCAAATATGGTAGGTATTTCTCTCCTAATGGTAGAAAAAATATTCTACAGTAAGTTTTTACAGAGCCAATTATTAAAAAACTTATAACACTTTATAGTTATAATAGCAAAGTTGTATAGGGCTGAGAACAAGGGAACGCAATAAAAACATCTTAAACTAGATGCTATATTATGTGAAAAGGAGAGAGTAGTGGGGCAAAAGATCCTATTGGGGAGTAGAGGGAGATTTATAGAACTGAGTAAAGATAACAAAACTACTCTTAAGAAATAGAAGACAAAATAGGGAGAGAAAGGACATTTCATGGAGAATAAATATGAGAGGTAAAATTAAAGGGAGAAAAACTAAAAGGAAAAAATGAAAGGAGCAAAAATGAAGTAAGAAAGGGATAGGGAGGGGTGGAGGGGTTGAAGCGGCAGGGGAATGGGAAAAAAAAAAAATCAAGATATTTCATGTAAAGGTACAAATCCCCAATGATGAATATCATCATATTGTATACCTAAAATATAACAATAAACTTAATGAATTAAAAAAAGAAAGGAACATGGAAAAAAGGAAAGGAGTAAATCAACAAGGTAAAACTACTCATACATCAATATAATAGTTAAGAAGCAAAATTAAAGAAAAAACACACTCATTAAAAAAAGAAAAGAAATTAGGATTGTCTGTGAGCTTGAATGCATTTTTTTTTTTTTACAGGATCTACAATTTGAAGAATTGTTCAAATCAAGTTTTGTTCCTGGTTACACTGGTAGAGGAAGAAGGCAGTTAGGTCTTACATTTGTGCTGGATGCAAGCACCAGTTAGCTGTATGGAAAGGGTGTCAATGTACTAACTTTCAAAACCATATCAATTGACTCACAAGCACAAGATCCCAAGTTCAATCCCCAGTACTGGGGAAAAAAAAAAAGAAACTGAAGCTGGGCTTGGCGTTTGACTGTGGGAGGAGGGCCTGTGTACTTTTGCTCAATGTCCTCTGGTGGTCTCCTTCCAGTCTGCTCCTTGACCACATTGTCTCCTGTGGCTGTATCTTACCCAGTTATTATGGAAATGTAACACTGCAAGCTCTGAAATGCACACATGTGACTGCTCTGGATCTCAAGTTCAAACAATCAACTCTTCACCAAGAGGGCATCCAAGCAAGCACTCTCTCCTGGGATGTGGTGGTTACTTGTACTTGAGTCAATATTAGCTGTGGCCTGTAGAAGGACTCACTGAAAGCAGGGGCCTGCTTTTAGGCCCTGGCATTGGCCCTCTCCCTACAGATCACAGCAACTGTCAATCCAGTCTGTTCTGCTGTCATATTTCTTCCTGAGGTCCTCTGGGGTCCCTAGCATTTACTTTGTCTTTATAGATTTGGTCTCAGTTCCCCCTGCAAGCTGTGATCTGTGATCAGGGAGCCAGAAAGAAAATGCAGATGGTCTCTTCCATTCTCCATTTTTGTCAAGTTTTTTCAATTTCTCTGTACCTTTAATTTTCCTGTCAGATCCTTTATAATTCCTGCAGAGCTACTTCTCTCTTTTCCTTCTCCAAGTTGTTATTTTCTGGTGTTTGGATTCTGAATCTCAGTGAATTAGATTTCTTGTCACTCAAAATTCCACCATTTTTTACAGTTGTTTCTATTATTTGCTGCTATTGGATTTCACTAGTTTTGCATTCTCACATTGGCCTCTTTATCTCTTGAATCCATAAATTCAGTAGCAATTTTAATATCACACAATTTCATTTTCAGAGAAGTATTGTAAAATAAGTCCTAATACAAGCAGTATACCTTATAACACAGAGCTTAAGCCTGACTGAACGTTAGTGGTTAGGTAATCAGAGTGAAAGAAGTCAAATTTCAAGTGCAAAATAATTGCCGGAGATTATGATCTGACCCTGAAAGAGCTTGTGCAAGTCTCTTACACTCATTTTAAATGTAGTTAATTTGAAGAAATCACATAAGCAGTAGAACAGTTTTCCCCTACTATTGTTGTTTTTTTTCCAATTCTTTAATTTTATTGGTACCTTTTAGGTATACAATATGCTGACATTAATTGTTGGAAATTTGTACCTTTACGTGGTCTATCTTATATTTTTATTTTTCCCCATTCCCCTGACCTCCCTTCAACCCTTCCACCCCTCCCTATTTACAAAGACTTTGTTTCCATTTTTTCCTTTTCTCATATTTATTACTTTGCCTTCTTTCTTTCCCCTTACCCCTCCCAATTCCCCTTCCCCTTTGGACCTTTTTTTTCCTTTTTCACATTACTATACATTTTGATCCTTATTTAAATTTTCAGTTTCTCACACCAGAGAAACTATTCAGTATTTACACATGTGTGTTCTATTTATTTAAGAATATGGTCTCAATGTGCATCCATTTAGCTATAAATCTCTCTAATTTCTCATTCTTTATGGCTGAGTAGTATTCCATTTAGAAAAACAAAAACACATCTTCTTTATCCAGTCTCCAGTTGATAGGCAATTGGACTGTTTCCAAGTTTTGGCTATTACAAACTGTGTCGGTATAAACATGGGTGCACATATATCACTGTGGTATGATTCTTTTAACTCTTTTGGGAAGATACCCAGCAGCGAAATAGCTGGGTCAAATGGGACCTCTAATCCTAGTTTTAGAACAATATAGAAAAAAATTTCATAATAACGGAATTGGGAGTGAGGCCTGGTATATGACACCAAAATCACAGAAACAAACAAATTTAACTGTTCCAAAAATTAAAAGTTCTATACATCAAAATACACCATAAACAGGGTTAGAATACAAAGCATTGGGCTGGGGATTTAGCTCAGTGGTTTCGCTGCCTGCTGCACAAGCGCAAGGACCTGAGTTCGATCCCCGGTACCAAAAAAAAAAAAAAAAAAAAAAGCATAGTAGGACAAAATTATTGTCAAGTCAAATAACTAATGTAGAGTTAATATCCACAATATACAAAGAACTGCTAAAAGTCAACATCAAAGAAATGGACAAAATGAAAATTCAAATCACCAACTTAAAAATAGCAAATGATATGAACAAATATTTTTCCAAATAGGATTTATAAATGGATCAAAAAGTACATGAAAAGATGCCCAATACAACTAGTCATTAGATAAATGCAAATGAAAACTAAATTGAGATATTATTTTGCATCCATTAGAATAACTATTATGAAATAAAACAGAAAATGAAAAATGTTGACCGGGATGTAAAGAAATTGGAATCCTTCTACAATGTTGTCAGGAATACAAAATAGTGAAAATTCAACAGAGTACAGTATGGCAATACATGAAATAGTTAAAAGCATAATTATCATATGATTAAGTTCTACTTCTATATAAGTACACAAAAGAATTGAAAGCAGGATTTTAAAGATATATTTGTATTCCAATGTTCACAGAACTTTTCTGAAAACCATAAAGCTTCGTGGAAGAAATTTACATGTCCATTAGCAGATAAATAAATAATACAAACATACACACAGAATAAAATATTATTCTGGTTTAAAAAAAAAATTCTGAAAAATCCTATAATATGAATGAACTCTGAGATCATTATGCCAAGTGAAATAAGCTAGTCACAAAAAAGACAAATGCTGTATGAATTCATGTAGAAGAGGTAAATAGAGTAGTCATAATCATGGAAATGGAGAATTGGAAGGTGTTTTGCAGGGTCTTGGTTTTGGGAGTATGAATAGTGTTAACTTAGATCTTCCCCTAGGGACTTAATATTTAATCCTGGTTAAAAAGTAAGCTCACTCAAAAGAACTTGAACTTAAAAATCTTCCTCACTCCATCCTTCATTACATTCCCAGATCCAAGCTCTGCTCCCATCTGAGGCCTAAAAGTTGCCACTCTGCCTCTGGGGGCTGATCAAAGTATCTGTGTATAACACACCCCTAACATGCTGCTGTACTTGTTTCCCTCATAAATATTTTTGCCTCAACTAGTGACATCTGCAGCTCATAAATCCTGACCTCTGCATCATAAATCTTAACTTTGAGTCAAATAATCATTAGTGTTGAATGAGTGTAGAGTTTCAGCTTTTCAACATGAAAAGAGATTTGGATATGGATAATGCTGATATCTAGACAAGTACTCAGTACAACTAAATTTTATATTTGAAAATGACTAAGGTAATATTGTTTGTTATTTGTATTTTACAACTTATTTAAAATCTTGGAGTATAATATCACAAATATTAAGAGAGAAGAAATATTAAATGAGGACAGTAAAAACAAAACACAAAACTTGTAATAAATCAGGAATTTTTATGAAGCTATGAGTTGGGAAAAGTCAGTTGAGTTTGGTAATCATGCATATATTTAAGCTCATAAAATCAGGCAAATTGTGAAAAATTCCACCTGACAGGAATCAGAAATAAAGTGTGATGACAGCATGTATAAAATGGTCTTTAAAGTAGTTTAGAGGCAAAATAAAATAAACAATATGTCTAAAGGATAGGCAGGGTTTAAAATGTTTACAGTTTTTTGTATGTGTGTTTGCTTTTTAATGGAAACCAGATCATGCATTTTGATATAGGAAGATTTAGTAGAGAAATAGCTTAATGGTGCAAAGTGGTGGAACTGAAAAGAAAGGTGTAGTTTTCCTCAAAGATTGGAGCATTCTGATGTGTAGATCTGAGAAGGCAAAAAATCAATTTAAATTTATCTTAATTCAATAAATAGTACTTGAAATAATGCCTGACAAATTGTGCATGACCAAAAGCAAGACTAGTCATATAAAGAAAATAACAATGTTTTATGTGATAAGAAATAGTAAGAGATAGGTCTAATAAAAATACTTCCCAGAGGTTTCAAGTACCCTGGTACAGTAAAATGCATAAATTTATAGTGGCCCCCACACTGACCACTTTAAAAAGACTATTTTCCAGAAGTTCTTGGAAGCCTAGAAGCAAAAGAGCAAACTATTGACTATTACTTGATTCACTCAGAGGCTTAAATATGAATTATGCCTTAGTGATCTAATGAAGATCTTGGAATACGAAGCTCAGAGCATGTAGACACTGAATAGATTTTATTGATTAATTAATCATTTAATGTTTTTAAAAAATATATCTTATGAGTTAGAAGACAACTTTTTAAAAAGCTAAATGGATACTTTTTCTGATATTAAATATGCATTTCAATATGAGAGACACCCTTATTATTTGTATCTAGATGTCCCTCCAAAGCCTCATGTGCTCATAGGTGGGGCATTTGGGAGGTTTCTGGTTCACAGTTGTGTGATGCTCAATTAGGATGCATCATACTGTGATTAAGGGTGCATGATAACTACATTTATTTATCATAGTTTTTAGTGTGGTTAATGGAAGCCCCACTCTGGGTGTTGATGGCATCAATCCATAGGTTTGATCTATTGAATTTGTCATAGAGACATGAATTTTCTTTAAACTAAGTTTAAATTTTATTAATTTCTTTTTATTGTGTTGTGTTAGAAATTGAATATGGCAATCCAAACTATTTATTTTTTCTATGTATCAAGGAAAACATTCATCCTTGTTATAGGAAATTTATTTAGGTATTTTAAGCTAATGTATACCCTGGACTTTTAATTACAGTTAGTTCTCACAGTACTTTTTCTTTCCTTCTGATTAATAAGTTTAAATAATAAGAAAATTTCTTACTACATTAATGGAGATCACAAGTGACCAATAAATTTCAAACCCCAAAAGTTGGAGGTAACTTACATACAAAAATCCACAAGTTTATTTTCCTCCATTTCCAAACTGTTTAAAAGAACATGAGTGAGATGAGATGAAAAATAGCAAAGCTGCCCCCAGGCATGAGGTACAACTTATTAAATAATGTGTCACAAAAATAAATAAAGAAATAAATAAAACAGCATGTCACAATTTCCAGGGAAAATGTTCACTGTGACTATTAAAATCTGAAGACAGCTTTTCCCATGAGTCAGGTTACAAGACTGAAGGACTGCAGGTTAGTGAGAAAACATAAAACTATAAATTACTTGGCTATTAAGACCATACAGCTTGAAATATAAACTTTCTTATAAGACTCATAACGGTCACCTAAGAACAGAATTTGTAATAAACAAATATAAAACCCCACAGGTCTCAAATTCTACATGCTAGGAGAAAAAATAGAAAAACTGACAAAAATATGATAAAATGTTATTCAGCTTTTCCAAGATCATTTTATTGTCTCCATCAGTGGCAAAAAAGATTTGTTCATGTCTATACATCCCAGATTCTATCATTGGTAACTATAGAGCTAGGAAGAATACTGAGTTCAAGTCACAATCTAAACCATGGATTATGGAGAGGCATATAAATATGCAAAAATAAAATTTCCATGCTATAAAAAAGCCCAATAAAGCAAAAATCATGATGAAACAATATATTAGATGAATTATCACATTGTGTTCACAAATACTTGAAAAATATAAATCTAGGACTGAAAGGGACCTGGCAAAGTGAAAAATACAGATTCAAATGAAATAAATGCATACCTTTTATACTTTTTGTTGTCATTAACATAAATGTTACTCTTGCTCCGTCAGAGTGCTCTGTGGCACATAAGTGCCATTCCAAATCAGATTTTGAACACAAGAATGATTATACATATTCAGAGGCTTGCTATGGTTTGGATCTGAAATGAACCCAAGACCCGTGTATTAAAGGCTTAGTCCCCAGCTAGTGTTATTGAGAGTAGGTAGAAACTAAGAGAAAAGGCCTCATGGAAGGACTTTTGGGCATTGCAGACATATCTTTAAAGAGGATATTGAGACTATGTCTCTTCATCTTCCTCTCTTTAAGGTGTTTACCATGAGATGAGTGATTTTGCCATACACTGCTACATTGATGTGTTTCCTTGCCAAAGAATAAAAAGCAAGGAGGCCAATCAATAATGGACTGATATCTCAAAAATGGTGAGCCAAAATAAACTTTGTTTCTTTATAAAATAATTACCTCAGAAATTTGTTACTGAACTAGAATGCTACAACAGCCTCTATGTTACACATCCTTCTATGCTACACAACATCAATTGCCATCTCTAGTCAATAATTTTCAATTATTTCCTTTTATCTCAGTAATCCCTCCTGAGATTTAGGCTTATATATATTTTTTACCTATGTACTGGATATCTCCAATCAATTGCTCATAGAATTTCAAATTCAGTATATTCAAATCTGAGTCCTTATTGCCCTTCTCTCATTCTTCTCTTGAACTTGCTGTTTTATGTACCTTGTAGTTCCCTATCATTGGCCCCATATACAAGACATCATCAATTTCTGGCCATTCTGCACTTTAAATATGCCCCAAATCTCTCTTTTGATTATCCTATTGACATCTTGCTTTATCCATAGTCATTGCCTATGAAAAAAATTGTTTATATAGGTTCTAAAGAAAAACTTTAAAAATTACATCCCTGTAAATTAACCTTTAACTTTGTTAATTTATTAAGCAAACAGAAAATGTAAAAGTGGTAAAATAAAGAAAAATGCATCTATATTTAATAAATTGATATAGTTAATATAGAAAGTCTTAAACTGATGATGCTGCTATATAACAAAGTCTCATACACTGGATGGATTGTAAATAATAGAGATTCAGGACTTTCAGGAAGATGTCATAGCAGTAAGCAGCAGGAGGTCAGACTGTCTGAGATTCAGAATAGAAAAACTGGGATATAGCAATGTGGGAAATTAAATAAGGAGGTGGGTGGGTCCACGGGACCCATGAAAGATCTGAAAGAAGAATTTGAGCCCACATGGCAAGTGAAGAGACACAACACAATGCAGAAAAAGGAGGTGATGAGCTGCAATTTCTCCCTGAATCCCAGTTTGTGGGATGAGAGAAGACCCTACAATCTACAGCGAAGACACCGTGAGAGACAGTGAAGGTAGGTGACTTCAGAGGACTCCACAGAGATATGCATTATTGGAACAGAGTAGGAGATGCTGTGAACTACAACAGCTGGTGAGTTACTCCAGTCCAAGCATTCCCTGGAGAGAGAACTTGGCCAGAGGCCATTTTGGGAAGGGGTCAACTAAACCTGGGACTCAGAGCAGCTGTTGGTTGGTTCCTTGTCAGTGATCCCAGTGACTGGGTAAGCCACAACTGTGGTAAACATTCACAGTCAGGGAGCCAAGGTCAGGCTGGCAAGAGACACCAAGAGTGCTGTGGGCTGTATTGAGAGCCATTCTACATGATTTTGGGGAAAAATAATTTCACAATTAAATTATGATTAGGCCTAGTCTTCTTGGCTACAGGCTGGCTATGAATTGCTGAAATATAACTGCATTTTTGCCTCTGGTCAAGCTCAGACCTTAATGGTTCTGTGATGCTGTAACACTCAAGGGCAAGATTACATCAGCTGAAAACATCCTGGTTTCTTGAGAAGTGAGTGGTAAGAGAAAGGTTTCACCTGGGGAAGGATAAATTCCTTATAAATTTAAATCATCCCACCTACTATTTTAAGAATGTCTTTGCTCATCTTAACATTCTAATCAATTTAAAATATTCATCAGCATAAGATCCTCATGGTCCTAGGACTATTGGCAGCCCTCTGAGTCATCTGATACTTCCTCCAATTATAAGATCCTTGTCAATTTAGGATTACTGCCACACCCCAAGTCATCTGATACTTCCTCAGATTAAAAGATCCTAGTCAATTTAGGATTATTGCTGCCCTCTGAGTCATCTGTTACTCCCTATGAACCCAATAAATAGTGGAAATCATGGAGTGCCTTTGTCTTTGCTGCCTAGAGCAGCATTGATCAGGCCCAGAACCCAGCTTCTTCTCCAAGTCTCCTTTCTTGTCTTTATTCTTTAATTTGCCTTATTTTGTCATCAATCACAGTAGACCAGGGCCCACTGCAGGGGATCTGGTAACATTCCCATTTCCTGTTCCCCACAGGTTGAACAAGCCAAGACCCATCCCCACAGCCAGAGACTGGGATTATCCTGAACTTCTGTGGAGAATAAATCACCAGAATTAGCATGACACCATGTTCCTACCGCAGCTTGCTGGGATTATGAAGTACTCTGCCCTAATCCTACTGGAGGCATATGTGATCATCCAAGACAGATCTGCTCTCTCTCTCTCTCTCTTTGTCTACTAGAGCTAGTGAAGATAAGTCCTGAATTGGGCACAATACAAAACTGTAGACCCCAGAAGATAACCAAAGACTTGAAATCACAGAGAAATCTATTTTTTCCTCTCTCTTTGTTTTTTTCTTTTCTTTTTTCTTTATTGTTTCTTCTTGTTATTTCATGAGTATGAATATTGTTTTCAGTATTTTTGGTTTCATTTAGTTCTTGTTTTTGTCTTTTGTTTTTTTTCTTTCCTTCCTGTCTTCTTGACTAGTTTCCCAAAGCTTGGGTAATTTTCCTTTGTCCTGCAGCTTCCCTCTAATCTCTTTCTCTTCTTTTATTTCTCTATTTTTCCTTTTATCCCTTTTAAATTTTCTCCCTGAAAAGTAAAATTGATCCATTGAAGTGATTTATACTGTATATACTTTTCTGATTTGTTTTAGATTTATGTAACTGTAAATCTTGTACCCATGGTTTAAGGTGGCAAATTAACAGGTACCACAATTTGTCATTTTCTAGGTCATATTTGATGCTATTGTTATTACTGATTGTACTACATTAGCCAAGGTGATATTTTTGTTATGAAGAGTTGTTCTTCCTTGTAAACCAACACCTTGATTGTCTGGAGGTCATAAACAATACTGTAGTCCAGCACCAAAGAACTGGGTGCTAGGCCAAATAGGCAGCAATTTCTAATCCCTAATAAATTGAAGAGGTAGGATCTTGGGACAGACTCAAAAGCCAAAAGCCAGCTTCACTTAGAAGATATCTCTGAAAAGTAGTCATTTCCTAAGGAAGTCTCAATCATAGTAACAAAGCTACTTACCACAAGCAATTTATAAACATTAACAGAGACAAAAATTTTAAAATAGAAAATGAGAAGACACAGAAGTAAGATGCAGCCCCAGAACTCAAGCTCAATCAAGGCAAATTTTGGGAAAAGTGAGGTAAAAATCTCAAAAGTCATCTACCTGAACTTTCTGAAATGGTACAAATGGAAGTAGCAAAGCAGATGAATGAGGCTCTAGAAAGGAGCAAATCAAAATTACTTTCACAGATAACTGAATAGATGATGACTATAATGAAGGACATGGTTAGTGAATCTAGAGTAGATACAGATTTTTTTAAAAATAGAAGATCTTAGAAAAATGATGGAAATCATGAGTGCCCAACATAGAAATAACTGGATTCCATGAAACAGATTAAAACAGTTATGTAGGAGATTAAAAAATCTATTGAAAGTATATACAGCAGAATTAACCAATGTGAAGACAGAATATCAGATAGAGAAGATTTGTTTGTGGTTAGAGATCATCAAATGAAAGAGTTCTCAAAATTTGCAAAGCACCATGAAAAATGAACCCAGCAGCTGCTTGATGATACAAAGATGAATAACAAAAGATAGATAGAAATCAAGTAAATATGAGAGGACAGAACAAAGGACGTGAAAAATCCGATTGCAGAAGTAGTGGCAGAAAACTTTCCAAGCATGGAAAAAGAATTGGACATGCAGAAAAATGGAGCATACAGAGCTCCAATCAGACATGATCAGAAAAATCTACACCAAGGCATATAATAATCAAGATTCCAGAAATACAAAACAAGGACAGAAAGCTGTTTGAGAAAAGAAACAAATAACCTATAAAGGATAGCCCATCAAAATCACAGCTGACTTCTTGAAATAAACCCTTAAATCAAGGAGAGCTTGGAGTGAAATATTTCCAGCCCTAAAAGAAAGCCAACTCCAACCCAGACTGATGCACCCCACAAAATTAGCTTTATAAATCAATAAAGAAATAAAATTCTTCCGTAATAAAGAACACCTGAAGAAATTCATGACTATGAAACCAGCACTCCAAAAAGTTCTGAAAGATATTCTAGAAAAAGACAACAATTCCATGAATTCCAATAGAATGAATCCACCAGGCAAGGCAAAAAATTAAACAGAAGGGAAAAAGGGAAAGCACCAACAGGAAAATAATATGACAAGAGTAAGCAAATACATATCAGTTATAACCATCAATGTAAATGGTTTGAAGTCACCAATGAAAAGAAACAGGTTGGCAGAGTGGATCAAGAAACAAGATGTAATATTATGTTGCATACAAGAAACAGAGTTAACTCAAAAAGAAATGAATAAACCAAAAGGCAAAGGATGGAAAACAATATTCAATGCAACAGGAACCTGGAAATAAGCAGTGGTAGAAATTCTACTTGTAAATAAAGTGGATTTCAAGCCAAAAGTGATTAGAAAAGACAAAGAATGTCACTACATACCTGTTAAGGTAAAAATCCAAGAGAAACGCATAACAATCTCAAACACATATGTCCCAAACTTCCAGAGACACAATGATATAAAACAAACATTAATGGAGATGAATAATCAAGTAAGCACTAATACAATTGTAATGGAGGCCTTCAATATTGCACTGTCACATATAGATCAACTAGACAAAAATCCAACAAAGAAATATCAGACCTGAACCAAACCTTTGAACAAATGGACTTAGTAGATATCTAGAGAGTGCTTCACCCCACTAAAACAGAATACACATTCTTCTCAGCTGCACATGGAACTTTCTCCAGAATAAACTACATACTAGGCCCCAGAACATGCTTAAGTAAAGCCAAAAAAATTGAAATTATCCCATGTATATTATCAGATCTTAGTGCAATAAAATTGGAAATCAACTGAAAAAAGAAAGCAGAAAAATTCATAAACACATGGAAATTAAATAAAAGCCTCCTGAACAACCAATGGGTCACAGATGATATTAAAAATAAATTAGACAGTTTCTAAAATTCAATGATAATCCCAATACAACATACCAAAACTCATGGGATTCAATGAAAGCAGTCCTATAAGGGATATGTATATCAATGAATTCCCACATCAGAAAAAGAGTGAGCTCAAATAAATAACCTAGTATTGAATCTCAACCTTCTAGAAAAAGAAGAGCAAGTTGAACCCAAAATGCATACAAGGCAGGAAATTATAAAGTTCAGAGCAGAAATTAATGCAATTGAGACTAAGAAAACAATGCAAAGAACCAATGAATCAAAGTGTTTATTCTTTAAAGATTAAATAAAATAGAGAAACTATTAGCTAATCTTATCAAAAAAGAAAAGCCTCAAATCCATGTAATTATGAATGAAAAGCATGAAATCATAGTGGATCCTGCAGAAATCCAGATCATCAATATCTACTTCAATAACCTGTCCTCTAATAAGATGGAAAATAAAGAAGAAATGGACAAATTCTTATATTCATATTAATTACCTCAGCTGAATCAAGAAGCTATAAAAATTCTAAATAACCCAATATCAGTCAATGAAATTGAAGACGATTTTTTTTTTTTTTTTTGGTACCGGGGATCGAACTCTGGTCCTTGCCCTTGTGCAGCAGGCGGCGAAACCACTGAGTTAAATCCCTGGCCCCTAAGATGAATTTAAAAACTATCAACAAAGCAAATCCCAGATCCAAATGTTCAAATAAATGTATGAAAAAATATTCAACATCACTAGTCATCCAAGAAATGCAAATTAAAACAACACTGAGATTCCTTCTCATTCTAGAAAGAATGGTTATTTTCCAGAAATCAACCAATAACAAATGCTTGCAAGGCTGAGGAGAAAAAGAAACCCTTCTTCAGTGTTGGTGGGAGTGTAAATTGGTACAATCAATATGGTAATCAGTATAGAGATTCCTCAAAGAACTGAAATTAGAGATTCCATTTGACCCTGCTATTCCCCTTCTTGGTATCATAATGAAAAAATTAAAAGCATCATACCACAGTGATATATGTACACTCATGGCAGTGCAATTTGTAATAATTAAATATTGGAAACCACCCAGATGCCCATTAATGGATGAATGGATATAGAAAATGTGTTTTTTATATAGAATGGAGTACTATGCTGCCATAAAGGATAAACTTGAGACATTTTTAGGTAAATGGATGCACCTTAAGATCATACATTTCAGTGAAATAAATCGGGCACACATTTAAACATTGTATTCTTCCTCTTGTGTGAGAAACCAAAAGTGCAAATAAGGACCAAAACAGATAGATATTGGAAAGTAGGAAGAAAACTTCTAAATGGTAAGTGGAACAAGGGATGGGGATGGGAAAGGTGGAAGGGAAAGAAGGGGAAAGAAAAAAAGAATAGAATAAAAATAATGGAAACAAAGCTTTTGTAAATAAGGAGGGAAAGAAGGGTTGAAGAGAGAGGAGGGGAATGGGAAAAAAGCATCAAGATATATTATGTTCAGGTTACTAATTGTTATGATGAATGTGATCATTATATGTATCAAAAGTGTACCAATACAAAAAATAAATACATAAATAAATGAAATTCATGTCTCTCAATTCTGGAGGTCTGGATGTCCAAGAACAAGTTACTGGCAAATTCTTGACTAGTAAGTGCGCTATTCTGATTCATAAATAGCTCCTTCTTTTTATGTCTTCATTTGTCAGAAGAGGTAAGGTGTCTCCTTCTGGCCTCCTCTATAAGGACACAAACCTCATTTATAAGAATGAAACTCCATGGCCCAATTCCCAAAGGGATCACCTTCTAATGCCATAATTTTAGGATTGAAAATTTCAAATATTTAATTTGGGAGGATACAAACACATTACTATTATACCATAGGGTATTATATGTACAAGATTAATTTTTTTTCCAAATTGGACAACTGAAAGAAAAAATTACATCCTCAATTTTAAGAGTTAATAGCAAAAATATTATTAATTCATCAATTTACATTATTTTTCAAATTCTTATTTATAATCAGTTTTGGCAACCAAAATTCAATTGCATTTCTTAATTCAAACAAGAGTAATGAGGAATTATAATGGCCTATCTGTTCTATTTTGAAAGAGAAATCTAATTTCACATGCATTTAATGAAAAAATGAAACTTGGTGATTCATTAAGCAAAACAAGAAACCTGACTATTTTCCTTTGAGAATTTGAGTGTTTTAAACTTGTTTTCATTCTGAGTCACCTGCATTGGGCATTCATTCCTTACTGTATTTTCACTGTTCTATGGGAACCATAGTATCTGCAAAGTAGGGTGTTTCCTGCTGATGCCTTTCACAATGTCAGTATCCATTATGGCTCTTCAATTACCCAGAAAGAGCTTCTTTATTTGTACTGTCTCCGGAACATAGCAATTGTTATATAAATATCATATTGATTTTAAATCGATAAATAAGGGAACTGATACAACCAAAGAGCACAACAAGTCCCTACTTTGATAATCTGTGCCACATTTGTTAATAGTTTGGCTACATTTTTCCCTTTTAAAGCTAAAAGACTTATATTTTAAGCTGCTTCATTTTCTTACTCAGTGAATACGGAACAATTCCAAATGATAATTAAATAAACAAAAAACAATTCTTCATTTATAAAAGGGAACTTCCCCTCATCCATCAATCAAATTTATTTTCTACTTTCACTCATGCTACTATATCATTGCTTCATTTGTTATTTATTGAGAAGGATGGTATATTGGTTTTTAACTTTATTATTACAAAGTAATTCAAAATTATGCTGAGAAAATATTTTAAACAGTGAGTCACTAAGTAGTTTTAAATCTTTGGACAAACAGTGAGTGTAATTGATATGATACATAGCTAGGTATACTGGAAATACATTTGGCATGCTTTTTCCCTTCTTTAAACAATTTAATGTTAGGTAATTATATAAGACATTCTTAGAGACATGAAACAGTTTAATGTTGTTAATTGACCCTTTTTATAAAGCAATACAAATTATAGTTTAGTTACTAGAAAAGGAAAGCAAGTCTGTGAAGAAAGTAGATGAATTCTTGGTGCATCAAAGAAACAGTGAAAAAATGCTTTATTTTCCAAATTATCTTCATGGGTTCTTGCTGGAGAATAAAAGTTGAAGTATTTCCATTAGCAATGACATAGAAAAAGTTCCTGGTAGTTTAATAAAAAGCACAACAGGAACAATTCTTCCATTCTAAATATGCATTGTTTGGTCATCTGAAATGAGGCTACAGAAGCTGCAACAATTTGAGGTACTTAAAGTAACACAAATGTTTTTTTTTTAATTCACAATAATTATGTGGGTATTTGTGAAACAATGGATATTACAATCTCAAGATCACATAGCAAATTTTCATGATGGTAATGACAAGTTCCAAATATGCAAAATTTTCCAATGTGAATCTTTACTCCTATATATTTTCTAATGGATCCTCAGGGTGCTAATACATACTCATGAACAAAACTAGATATCTATGACCCAGATACAAAACTTAGACTATCTACATTATATCATCTGGGATTTGTAAGAAATGCAAGGCTTCTTAGCTATTTGTAATGACAGTTAAACTATAGTAGTAAATAAGGAAATAATCCAAAATAGTACATTTTCATGTCATTATCATAAATCACACAAGTGTATTTTTAATTTATGTCATTCATGTATAGTAGAGTTTTGTTTGATTTGGGTTTTGCATTATTTTTAATAAAAGATATTATTTATTGAATTTTTTTTCTGAAAAGTTATCACCTTGGATTATAGCATCAGCAAAGAGAAATAAAGATTATAAGAATAGCATTTTTAGAAAATAAGATCAATAAAAATTACCAATTAATCAGAATTCTAATTACAGAGTAGTATAAGTAGGAGCAATCAATTTCAATTATGCTGCTATTGTTCACAACATTTTGTTTTGTTCTCTTCCAGATTGGTCATAAGTACTACCTTATAAGCCACACAAGATCATATTTGTTATTTTATTGATTGACTTCACATTTATCAAGTCTTTTATAACTCATACTGAACTCTTCTCTTGCACTGAGTTTTCTCAAATATTTGAAGTTTTATCTGGTTGCCTTTGGTATAACTGATAATTTAAAACGTTTTCTTTTCTCTTGACTTTGTAAGTAAACATTAAAATGATTTGTTATGAAATCTTGGATAGTTCACTATGAAAGAACTTGAATGGAGAAGTAGCCCTAACTTATAAAATAAGAGATCCAAATTCCATTTCCAGTTATATTTCATGTAAAGATGGGTAATTGAAAATTCACTTGTCATCAGTTTTCTCATCTATCAAATCAGAGTGTTAAATGGAAAATTTCTATCTAATACTCCATTCTTTTTAAAAATTCCAAAAATTTTTAGGAACACATGAAATCTAGGCACAGGCCTCAATCCACTTCTATCCATAATATACTGCGTCTTCAATGTCTGTACTTTTATTATTTGAAGTAGAAAATAATGATTTTAAAAAATCCTCTTTTAGTTCTAAGGCAACTGGAAAAATTATTCCAATTGATGGTGTAGTTATTTGGTCAGATTCAGTTACCATTTCACCCCAATTTTCCACTGCTTTCAAGTAACAGTGATTTCCATTTAAACCCTCCACAAATCTTGTTTATAATCTACATGATGGATTAAATGCAATGTTTAGGAATGAAATAATATTTTTAAACTATAACATGTTTCAATGAGCCAATAGTTTCTGTACCAATAAATCAGGGTACATGAATCCCTCCTGTGCTCAACACCATGGGAGCTCAACTTTCAATAGATTTGTCTGGGTGAAGGGAGACAGACATCAGTCACAGTGGACATTTATGAAGGAAGTTTAAAAATGAATTTCATGTCATCTAACTGTGACTTATATGATACTTCCATAAATGAACATTCAGTATTTAATCACTGTGTGAGAAAATTTGACCTAAACTCACCATATTTTACTTATATGTGTAAGTACTATAATTAGTATTATACAAGGAAAAACACTGATAATGTTGAGTTTAAAATAGTTATAAATCTTAGAAAATTACTCGTTAAATTTTATTTACTTTTTAAAATTTTTATTTTTTTTAGTTTTATGAAATAGGTTCTCAATTTTAGTTTAGGCTTGCCTTGAACTCACTATATAGCTTTGGTAGGCTTTGAACTCATACCAATCCTCCTGTCTAAGCCTCCCAAGGGCTGGGATTACAGGCATGTGCCACCACTTCCAGCTTTCAACTTGAATTTTAAAGACAGTCAAAAAAGTGGAAAGGAAATCGTTTAATATGCTCCATAAATTTAGATCATATCATAAATACATAAATTTTACAAATAAAATTGAAAATTATTAGTTTACATGAAACTAAATTAAGCCATGCTTTACTCAAACAGAGTTATTTTTAGACAAATTATTCTAAAGGCAAAGAAATTTGAAATTACTAATTTGGGAACTAACACAAAAGAGCTTTGATGAAATGAAATTTAGTTGAAAGGCTGGTTCAAAGGAAATGTGTCATGTAAAACGGATGTAATTTATCCCCAGTACCAAAAAAAAAAACAGATGTAATTTTAGTTCTTGAAACAGATGTACCTGGTTAGGGATTATCGTCTCTTAGGACTGAAGAACAATGGACCTGTGATCAGAGTAACTAAATATTGTTCTGAACAGAAGTTACTCAGAAGTTTGAAATCAACTCACAAGATTTTTCATTCTCTTTGAATTGCAAAGTATTATATATATGTATATATACATATATATATGTATATATATATATACATATATATATGTATATATACATATATATACATATATATATGTATATATATATATTTATATCCAATGATTCCAGCAGTGGGATGGGAAAACCTTTAAGAAAAATGCCAATTTTCAATGTGTATCAGTTCAGAAATAGTTCAGGAAAAGAGATTGCTAGACTGGATGTTTTGAAGTACAATAGCATAAATATAAATGCAACAACAATTAGTGATCATAGGTGTATAATTTTTAGACACTGATAAGCTGTTATGCTATATTAGTATTTAAATTATAAATGTAGGTTCATAAGAATTTCAATGATATATAATTTTTAATTTAGGAAAGAAACAACAAATATTTATGGACATTAGTAAAATCATTCTACCAATACATAAATATTAGTTGTCAGGATGAATAGGTTGTGGTTCCAGTTGTTTTTAATATAAAAGTCTTTTTAGTGAATTTTCAAATATTCTTGTCTTAACAACAAAATTAATAAAAATCTTATTTATATTCACTCATCAAATTTTTATTCAACTGTTTTACACAGCAAGAATACATCAGTTAAAAAGGAATAAAGGGGGCCGGGGATTTAGCTCAGTGGTTTCGCCGCCTGCTGCACAAGCGCAAGGACCCGAGTTCAATCCCTGGTACCCCCCCCCAAAAAAAAGAATAAAGGAAAGAAAACACAAAAGCAAGATTTCCTGATTTGAGAGAAACGAATTCTAATAAAGGAAGACAAACAACGTATATGGTTATATATATATCCATATATATGCAAATACATAATGATAAGTACAATGGGAAAAGTAAAGTTGAGATTTATGCAAGGGACATTGGGAATAAAAAATTTTAAATAATTTCTAATAGGAAAGATCTTTCAGAAAATGTAATATTTTAATGAAGAACTTGAGTAAAAAGGACAGTATATTTTCATATAGCTTCTATTAAAATAAAAGCAAACAGGGTGGCTTAAACGATCACATTTATTATATTATAGTTCTGTGGGTAAGAAGCCTGATGTAGTTCTCATTAGGCTAATTAAGATGACAACTGGGCTACATTCTTTTTTAAAAATCTTTTGGGTAAATTCTTTTCCTCAACTTTTTCAGATTCTACAGGTTGGTTACAATACTTGGATTGTGACAACTTCCTCCATCTTCAAATACGACAATATTGTATCTCTCTAAAACTTCTTCCATCTTTTTATCTCTTGACTGCACCTTGAAAAAGTTCTGTGTTTTAAAGATTCCTGTATTTATATCAGGCCTACTCAGATGCTAAATTTTGAATGTGTGTCCCATCCCAAATTCATGTTGGAATTTAATTGTCATAAATATTAAGACATGAAAACTCTTCCCTTGTGAAAATATTAATGCTATTGTCACAGGAGTGTGTTAGTTTCATCTTCTACATTTTGCCAAAAATACTCTCACCAGATCCCAGCATTTTCCATCCTCAAGAACTATGAAGTGGTCCGGGGATGTAGCTCAGTGGCACCATGCCTGCCTGTCAAGTGCAAGGTCCTGAGTTCAATCTCTGGTTCCAAAAAACAAAAAAACTATGAAGCAATGAATTTCTCTTCTTTTAAAATTATCCAGTTTGTGGTATCTGTCATAAAAACATGAAATACTGAGACATGAGATAAGCCAAGATAGTCTCCATATCTCAAGGCACATAACTTTAATCCAATTCTCAAAGTTCAGTTGGCCATATGAAATAAAATCTTCACATTTTTCAGGGATTAAGACTGAGACATCTTTACAAGGCCATTATTTTTACTACTGAAAGTACAGACATGGATTTATCTGGTGTCAAAACATGATTGGGGAAGTGAGTTGTTATGGTTTTTGTCTAGATGTCCCCCTAAAGCCTAGGTGAGGCTTTTCAGAGGTGGATGGGATCGAGGGTATGTGATTACTAAATTAGTCCACTGATTGGTTTGGTATAATTCTAGATAGACGTAAGGGTGCCCCACCCTATTTGTGAGTATTATCCACTCTAAGGATGAGTAGGCTGGATAAGACAGAAAACATAGAAAGGTCACTGGTTGCTTGTCACTGGCTACCATGCTCTTCTGCCTGCCATGAACTATTTCTCCTCTGCAATGCCCCCTACCATGCCACCCTGCCTTGGAGCCAGCCAACTATGAACTGAAACCTCTACAAATTGTTAGCCAAATAAACCTTTCCTCTTTTAAAATTGAGCTTTGAGTATTTTGTCTCAGCAATGAGAAAAGTAACTAAGTCATGAAAAAATGTTCTAAAACTGTCATATTTATGTTCAAGGCAAAGCAAGTATGTCAGGGGAATTGGGTAGGAGGGAAATCAGGAGTCTGTAGTATAAAAAGATACTGGAGAAGGAAAGGGACGGGTCAAATAGTAAATGACCTTTAGGACATGGTAAAGTATTTCACCTTTCTTGAGAGAGATAAGAAACAATTGGTGTGTTATGATCTGACTTTTGTTTTTAAAGAATGGCCATGGCATTTTTTATTAAAAAGTGACTGAAGATGGTGGGGCTAAAATCACATAGATTATCTTTATCTAAATATTTCCACATATTTGCTGTTAGGTAAGTACCTGAACTTCAAGAAGGAAGGGGTGTTTCATTATGCTTATATTTTAATAAATTTTATTAGTTTGTTTCAAATTAGGTATATTGGACAGCTTTATTAAGGCATGATTATATACCATAGAACTTATCCCTTTACAATATACAACTGTGTGGTATTAATATATTCAGAGTTTTGCAATCATCATCACATTCCATTTATATATTTTTTTCCTGTTCTGCAATTAAATAATCATATTGGATGTTATTTCATAATTTTCTGGATATTTAATTTTGGAAATTGTCAAAATTTACCTAATTTTTCTTTCCAAACAGGAATTCTCATTGTTTATAATTGTTTTATATGCTTCATCTAAAAATTGTTGCATATATATACAATGGCTGTAATTATCTAGACATATAATTTACTGTCTGTCCTAGTCTATATCAAGATGTCCCACCAAAGCCTCATGTGCTCATTGATGGGGTTTGGAGGAGGTGATTGGATTATAGGTGGCATGATAATCATCACTGCATTAGTCCAGTAATGAGTTTATAGCTGACTTGCTCTTAGGAGTTGGGATCTGGCTAAAAGTTTTGGATCACTGGGAGTGTGGCATGGAAGTTTTTAATCTCTTCTCTGCCTACTCTTCCCTTCACAGTTTCTCTGCTTGGTTTCCACCGTGCCATGAACAGCTCTCCTCATCTCTATTTTGACATGTCACACTTCCTTGGAACCAGCAGACTTGGAGCCAGAAATCTCTACAAATAGTAAGCTAAAATAAACCTCTCCTTTAAATTGTAAGTGTTGAGTATTTTGCTCTAGCAATGAGCAAAGTAGCTTAAACAATGTCTATTTTTCCAAAGTCTGCACAAAATGTAATTATGTTCAAGAACCTGTGAGTTGTATCAGCCATAGTCACATACACTGAACTGCAATTATGCACAAATTCCCATATATGTCAGATGCTAATACATGCTTTTGCAAAGAAAGTGCCATGTTTAAGAAGCAGCAATGTAGAAAATTTTGACCACTGTCAGGAATTCATGATACTGACAACAATCATTTTCCAATAGTTTATTTGTCCATTGTTGTTTGATGAGTTTGATTTCATTGAAATAAAGCATTTCACAGGTGAATGGCCTCATCTTCTGAACTAGGATTCTGAAAGATTATTAAAAAGAAAGTAGATCATATTGACTGAGATATTGAGCTGGTGGTATCACACAGGCCAAGATTAGAATCCTACTTCAGCTATTTACTAGTTTAGAAGAAATGTTGTCTTAGAAGATGTATTTTTCATAATTTTTTATCACTTTGATTTTTTTTGAGTAAGGTATGGGTTGAATCATTACTTCCAGGTAGCCTACTACTTCCAGGTAGCTAACCCACATCATCAGAGACTATGAGATGTGAAAATGACAAAAATGTTTCAATTGCTTAGGCAATGCCTTTGAATAAGCTTGGGGAATTCGGGTGATAGTACTGTACATAAGAACAGATAAATTGAAGCATTTGGCTGAGACATAATATAATGAGTGCAACTTGTAGTTCCATGTGTAGCATCTGGGGCATTACACAACAAGATATGAGCTTCCAAAGGGTTCATTGGATATAGCTCTCACTGTTTGTGTCTTGGTCTGGCTCTGGTCACTCCTCTGCAGGATTCATTGGATGATCCATGTTCCTGGCTTCTCTGGCCTTCTAGGGTTTCCACTGCACTTTCAGCTTCACAATCATAGCTTTACACACTGATTACTCAAGGACACACTGCTTGGTCTCCCAGTCCTTCTGAAATCTGGGTGGAAGTCTTACAGACCCCAAGACTCATACATTCTGTATGCACATGAAACTGCAGTATGTGAATGACACCAAGTTCTGCTGTTATGATTTGTGTCTGGATAACCCCTCAAAGCCTCCTGCAGTCACAGGTGGGGTTTTTCCAGAGGTGGGTGTATCTAGAGTGTGTGATACTGGTATTGACTCTTGGTGCAATTCTAGGACCAAGGGCTCTAGGATTAAAAGTGTGGGTGCTACCTGCCCTAAGTAACCTGGATAATATATAAAGGATAGAAAGAGCTGTGGTCATCACTTGTTTGCTTTACTATCTTCTGCCCACCATGAACTGTTTCTCCTCTGCAATGCCACCCAGTCTTTGAGTCAGCAAATTATGAACTGAAATCTCTACAATCTGTGAGTTAAATAAACCTTTCCTCCTTTAACTTTGGGTCTCAGGTATTCAGTAATAAGAGTAAAGTAACTAAGACAGAATGTAGTAACAGAAAAGTGGGGTCATTGCTGTGCCTATACCTGACAATGTGGTTCAGGAGCCTTTGGGATTGGGATTGGCTTATAGGAAATTAGGAAAGTGTTGGAGATGCCAGCTGAAAAAGTGCCAGCTGAAAAAGTGCAGCGGGAATGCCTTACACTGTATTAATCTTGTAGAAGAAATTTCAAGGTGCATCCCACCTCTCCTGGCCCACAGGAAAGGGCTTCTGAGCCACCCATCCCACTGCTCCTGGTGCAGAGGAAGGGGCTTCTGGGCTGCCATCCATCCTGCCACACCTGACCTAGAGGAAGGGTCTTCCTGGCAGCCATCCATTCCACTGCTCCTGGCCTAGAGGAAGGGCCTTACTGGCAGCCATCCATCCCACCAAACCTGGCCCAGAGGAAGGGTCTTCCTGGCTGCCATCCATCACACCACTCCTGGCCCAGAGGAAGGGGGGTTCCAGGCCACTGTCCATCCCATTGCTCCAGGGCCAGAGGAGGGTACTTGTGGGCCACTGTCCTTCCTGCCACTCCTGGCCCAGAGGAAGGGTCATCCAGGCCACAATCCATCCTGCCACTCCAAGCCCACAGGAAGGTGCTTCAGAGCCACTAATCCACCACTCCCAGCTCAGAGGAGGTGAGCCACATGGGCACAAACAGCACCCCACTCACCCTGGGTTGAAATGAGAAGACACATAAACAAGTTTCAAAACCAGACTCCCAGATCACCTACAGCAACCCCAAAGGGAAATGAGATGGAACTCTCTGATAATCAACCACCTGGACTCCCTGAACTGGCAACAAAAGAGGATCTGGAAAAAATGAAATCAGAAATAATTTCTCAGATAACAGCAGAGATTGTCTTCATAGTGAAAGACATGATTAATAAATCTAGAGAGGAGCTGAGGAATGTGATGGAATCCCAACATAGGAAACAAGTGGAATCCATAAAACAGATGCAAACAGATTTCCAGGAGATGAAAAACTCCATTGAAAGTCTACACAGCAGAAAGAGCCAATGTGAGGACAGAATTTCAGACATAGATGATAAGATTGCAATTAGTGACAAGGAAAAGAAAAATTGCTTCAAAATTGTAAGGGACCATGAGAAATCAATCCAGCAGCTGCTAGACAATGCAAAGAAGAATAACATATGACTGATCAGACTCAATGAAGAAACAGGAGAGAGTGCAGATGACATTTAAAAATCTGTTCACAGAAGTAATGCCAAAAAACTTCCCAAGCAAGGAAAAATAACTTGACATACAGATAAGTGAGGCATATAGGACTCCAAATAGCCTTGATCAAAAAAAATCTACACATAGGCATATAATTGCTAAGTTTCCAGAAACCCAACAGAAGAACAAAATTCTACAAGCAGTTAGAGAAAAGAAACAAATCACATACAAAGGAAAGCCCATCAGAATCATAGCAGACTTCTCAATGAAAACCTCAAAGGCAAGAAGAGCTTGGAGTGATGTATTTCAAGCCCTAAAGATAAACAGCCTCCAATCCAGACTGATGTACCCTGCAAAACTATCTTTCAAAATTGATGGAGAAATAAGATACTTTCATGAAAAAGAGCACCTTAGAAACTTCATGAATACCAAACCAACACTCCAAAAAATTTAGACAATATCCTAGGAACAGACAATGAGGATCACAACTCCAGGAAGCCTAGCAGAATGAACCCATTGGGTGTGACAAGAAATTAAATGTAAAGGGGGAGAACCCAACAAAAAGAAAAAGTCATGGCAATAACAAGTCAATATGTTTCAGTTATAACCATCAATGTTAATGGTCTCAATTCACCAATCAAAAGAAACAGACTGGCAGAATGGGTCAAGAAGCAAAATCCAACAATATGCTGCATACAAGAAACATACTTAATTCAAAAGGAAACTCATACACTGAAAGTTAAAGGGTGGAAAACAATACTCCATGTGATGGGAACCCAACAAAAACCAGGAGTAGTTAACCTCTTTGCAAATCAAGTAGATTTCAAACCAACACTGATTAAGAGACACAAAGAAGGACACTACATCCTTGTAAAGGGAACAATCCAACAGGAAGAGATGGCAATCATAAATATTTATGCACCAAACACTAGTGCATCTAGCTATATAAAACAAATACTAATGGACATGAAAAGTCATATACGCCATAATACAATTGTAGTGGGGGACCTCAATACTGCACTGTCACAAACAGATAGATCAACCAGACAAAAAACAAGCAGCAAAATACTAGAACTGAATCAAACTCTTGAACAAATGAACTTAACAGATGGTTAGAGTCTTCGACCCCACAAAATCAGAATACACATTCTTCTCAGCTGCACGTGGGTTGTTCTCAAAAATAGACAACATACTCATGCATAGAGCATGTTTAAGTAAATGCAAAGGAATTGAAGTTATCCCCTGTATATTATCACAACATAGTGTGATGAAATTGGAGATCCATAGCAAAAGAAACTGCAAAAATTTCATAAACATGTGGAAATTGAACAACACATTTCTGAATAACCAATGGGTCACACAGGAAATTAAAGAAGAAATCAGACAGTACCTTCAATTAAATGACAATGCCAATACAACATATCAGAATCTATGGGACACAATGAAAGCAGTAATATGAGGGAAATTCATGGCAGTGAATACACATATGAAGAAAACAGAATGAGCCTAATTAAACAACCTGATGCTGAACCTCAAGCTTCTAGAAAAAGAAGAGCAGGACAAACCCAAAGCTCATACAAGGGAGGAAATTATAAAGATCAGAGCAGAAACCAATGCAATGGAGACAAAGAGAATGACATAAAAAATCAATGAAGCCAAGAGTTGGTTCTTTGAAAGAATCAACAAAATTGACAAACCCTTAGACAACCTTATCAGAAAAAGGAAAGAAAAGGCCCAAATCCATGCAATAAGGAATGAAAACCATAAAATTACAACAGACTTAGCAGAAATCCAGAGGATCATCAATACCTACTTCCAGAAGCTTTACAACAAGATGGAAAACATAGAAGAACTGAACAGATTCCTAGATACCTATGAATTACCAAAGTTGAACGAAGAAGACCTAAAACTTCTAAACAACCCAATATCAACCAATGAAATTGAAAACATAATTAAAAACTTACCAACTAAGAAAAGCCCAGGTCCTGATGGTTTCACTGCTGAATTCTACAAGACATTTAGAAAGGAACTACTGCCACTGCTGTTTAAACTCTTCAATGAAATTGAAAGGGAAGCAATACTCCCAAATTCATTCCTGGAAGCAAGCATCACCTTGATCCCCAAAGCACAGAAAGACCCAAGCAAAAAAGAGAACTATAGGCCAATCTCACTGATGAACATAGATGCAAAAATCCTTAATAAGATTCTGGCAAAAAGAACGCAGGAGATCATCAAGAAGATCATGCACCCTGATCAAGTGGGATTCATCCCAGGGATGTAGGGATTTTTCAACATGCACAAATCAATGAATGTAATATACTATACCAATACAGCCAAGGACAAAACCATATGATTATCTCCATAGACACAGAAGAAGCATTTGACAAAATGTAACATTCATTTATGATAAAAACCCTAGAAAAAATCGGAATAGATGGTCTCTAGCTCAAACTGATAAAAGCCATCTATGACAAGCCAACAGCCAATATCATACTAAATGGTCAAAAACTGAAATCCTTCCCACTCAAATCAGGAACAAGACAAGGATGTCCACTATCACCACTCTTGTTCAATATAGTTCTGGAAATATTAGCCACAGCAATTAGACAAGAGAAAGAAATAAAAGGAATAAAGACAGGAAATGAAGAAGTCAAATTGTCATTATTTGCAGATGACCTGGTACTCTATACAGAGAACCCCAAGAACTCCACCAAACGTCTTCTAGACTTAATAACCAAATTCAGTCAAGTAGCTGGTTACAAAGTCAGCACGCAAGAATCGATAGCTTTCCTCTACACAAATGACAGACTCACTGAGAGAGAAATAGGGCAAATAATTCCTTTCACAATAGCATCCAAAAAACTGAAATACCTAGGAATCAACCTAATGAATGAAATCAAAGACCTCTTCTCTGAAAACTATAGCACTCTGAAAAGAGAAATTGAAGATCATATCAGAAAATGGACAGACATCCTGTGCTCCTGGGTAGGAAGGATTAATATAGTGAAAATGGCCATACTTCCAGAACTGCTATATAGATTTAATGCAATTCCAATTGAGATCCCAGCAGCATACTTCATGGACCTTGAGAAAACAATCCAAAAATTCATATGGAAGAAGGAGGGACCCAGAATAACAAAAGCAATTCTAGTTAACAGAGACATGGCACAGGTACCACAATCCCCAATTTGAAACTATACTACAAAGCTACTGTGATAAAAACAGCATGGTACTGGCAAGGAAACAGGCCTGCGACCAGTGGGACAGAAAAGAAGATGCAGAAACAACTCCAGACACACTCAGCCATCTCATCTTCGATAAAGGAGCCAAACACCGTCACTGGAGAAAAGATAGCCTCTTTTATAAATGGTGCTGGAAAAATTGGGTTTCAACTGGCCAAAGATTAAAACTTGAACTATATCTCTCACCAAGCACTAAACTAAAATTGAAATGTATTAAAGATCTAAATATTAAAATAGAATTGCTGAACCAGCTAGCACAGAGGTTAGGTAGAACTCTTGAAGATATCGGTGTAGGAAAAGATTTTATGAAAAAAGCCTCAGTTGCCCATGAACTAGCACAAACAATCAACAAGTAGGATCTCTTCTTATAAAAAAAACTTCTCCACAGCAAGAGAAACCACCAACAGTGTAAAAAGTTGTAGGGGGCCCTGCCCCCCCCCCGCTGGAAATCTTGAGTGCCTTTTACGGACATATCCGGGCCTGCTACAAATCTACCCGGCAACAAGGAAGTAGCCCCAGTACCCTCCTCTTGCTCCTCCCCTCTAGCCCTACGGTATATATGTTGTAACAGCTTCTGCAATAAACGAGACTTGATCAGAAACCTGTCTTGTCTCCATCTCTCGTGTCCCCTGTCCCCTCTCATCCTCGCTCCCCCTCTAGGGTCTCCGTTGACTTACCCACGGGCCGGGACAAAAAGTTAACCCACAATGTGGGAAAATATCTTCACCTGCTTTTCCTCAGACAAAGGTCTACTATCTCGAATCTATAAAAACCTTAAAAAGATCAGACCTCCCAAATTTAAAGACCCAATCCAAAAATGGGCATCTGAAATGAACAGACATTTCTCAGACAAAGAAGTAGAAATAGCAAATAAATACATGAAAAAATATTCAACATCACTGGTCATTTGAGAGATGCAAATGAAAACAATGCTGAGATTCCACCTCAGTCCAGAAAGAATGGCTGCTATCATGAAATTAACCAATAAAAAATGCTGGCAGGGCTGTGGGGAAAGAGGAACTCTGCTCCACTGCTGGTGGGAGTGTAGACTGGTGCAACTACTGTGGAAATCAGTATGGAGATACCTCAAAGAACTAGGATCTGAAGTCCCATTTGACTCAGCTCTTCCCCTGCTGGTATCCTCCCCAAAGAATTAAAAACATTATAACATAGTGATATATGTACATCCATGTTTATAGCAGCACAATTCATAATAGCTAAATCTTGGAAGTAGCCCAAATGCCTATGAATAGATGAATATAGAACATGTGTTTTTTTACATAATAACATACTAGTCAGCCATAAGGAAAGATAAATTTGAGACATTTATAGCTAAATGAATGTACTTTGAGACCATAATCTTCAGTGAAATATATCAAAAACACATGTGTAAACATCACATTATTTCTCTGGTATGAGTATCTCAAAGTGTAAATAAGGACAAAAAAGTATACCAGATAGGATGAAATAGGAAGAAATTATTCAAATGGGAATTGGAACTATGGAGCAGGGAGGATTAAAGGAAAGAAGTGAAAAGAAACCAAAGGGAAAAAAAAGAAAAATCTAAATAAAGTTTTTGTAAATAAAGAGGGGAGTGGAGGGGAGGGGAAGAGAATGGGAAAGAAGAATTAAGATATATCATGTACAGGTACAAATTTCCTATGATTAATGTGATCAATATGTACATCTAAAATGTACCAATAAAATTAATTTAAAAAATAATAATGGAAACCGATGATTCATTCTACAACCCCAAAATATTCATCCAAAATTATTACAATATTGTAATATAACATAAAATATAAAGAAAATTCAAAATATAAAAATTAACTAACTTCTTATTTTTTAAAAAATTTGTGGCTCATGTGAGGGAAATGAGAGAGGACAGTTGTTATGTAGGATGACTTTCACTATCAATAATGGACTCACTATCTATTAGCTCAATGGAATCTTTTTTTTTGTCCAACTTTAACAAGGAACCTATCAAACGATACTTGCTTTTCTTCCTTTTGAAGATTTCATGGAAATGTGACATTGCATTGTCATTAAATAGATCACACTGCTACAGCCTCATTCAAGTGGTGCTTTTCCACAAAATGTTGCAGTTTCCCACACTTGACACATCTCACTAATCTCATTTGAAGTGAGAGATTCCTTTTTCCCTTTCTCTCCTTCTCTTCTGCAGATAAAATCTCCTTCATAAACTTTTACTATTGAGAAGTGATCACCCACAATCCCACAGTGATGAAAAGAGGGAGAAGAATCATTGGCTTAATTGTTATCATGTGATATTTGGTCCCATGTACTACTCATAATGCAAGATATAGTGTGTTTATAAAGTTACAATTTATTAGAAATGTTTGCCTGTACTGTGGAACAATTTATAAAGGAAGTTATTCACAATCCAAGATTTTACTGTATTTCTACCGATGGTATTATGGCTTAAGATCCATTCTTTAGGGCCAGCTCTATGAAAATGGAATCACTAAGATGACTTTACTTAATAAGAACTTAAGTCACCAGCCTAGCAATTGAAACAAAGAAACACCAGCTATTGAGAGGGCTTGACATATTTAAATCGGTAATCTCTACAATAAAATTCAATAGACAGATGCCAATCTTCTAACACACTTCATGGTCATGCACAAGTAAATGGTACATGTTACAGAATATTTTAATAAGGCAGAGAGTGTGTGGCTAATATCATTGTGCACTCATGTGCATCCATAAAGTTCAAAGATTTGAAAGTTGTTTATTGATTCAACAGTGCATACATCCCTGGGAAGTGTATAAATTGACTAGAATTTTTCTGTGACACTTACTTCCCAGGGGCACTGATGGAGATTCACAAAATTGATGCTAGTACTTGAAAAGAAAAGAAATAAAATGAAAACTCAATGACAGATTGTAAAGCATTCAAATTCAAATATATTGATATCTAGACATGTATAAATTTTCATGCAGATAACAATTCATCCTGATCTCCAAAAATTACACTTTTAAACCTTCATAGACTAGTAAACATTTATGTAATAAATGTTTATTGAGTGTTTCGATGTTTTAAGTTTTGGGTAAAACTTACAGAAATGGCCCAGTGTTCTCAGACATATTTAGTAAGACTGTGCAGCGAATATTGCTGGGCATGTGTGAGTCACCAAGGTTTAAATTAAAATTATAACACTAAATTCTTCATGCAAAATTACATAGCATATAGTCAAATGTAAGAACCACAATAACTAAGTGGTACTTTTTCTATAATATGATGACTGTATATGATGGGAAGAACACAGCCTCTGGGTCTGGTAGATGTAGGTATTTCTTCTCCATCCACCAGTAACTATGTAACATGGGCCATGTTACACAACTTCTCTGAGTTTCTATTGCTTCATCTTCAAACTGAGCTAAAAATGCTATCTTAATGACACTTTACATAGAAGACCCAAAAAACTTCACCAAAAGACTTTTAGAGTTAAATGACAGAATCAGTAGAGTAGCTGGTTACAAGGTCAACACTCAAAAAAAAATAGCCTTCTTGTACACAAATCACACACTCACTGAGAGAGAAATTAGGGAAACAATTCCTTTTACAGTAGCATCCAAAAAATGAAATATCTAGGAATCAATCTAATAAAGGAAGCAAAAGACCTCTACACTGAAAACTACAGCACTCTGAAAAAAGAGATCAAAGAGGATACAAGAAAATAGAGAGACATCCCTTGCTCCTGGGTAGGAAGAACCAATAGAGTGAAAATGGCCATACTTCCAAAACTACTATATAGATTCAATGCAATGCCAATTGAAATTCCAACAATATACTTCACTGAACTAGAGAAAACAATCCAAAAATTCATTTGGAACCAGAAAAGACCTAGAATAGCTAAAACAATTCTAAGCAACAGAGACATGGCTGGGGGTATCACAATCCCTAACTTGAAACTATACTACAAAGATACTGTGATAAAATCAGCATAGTACTGGCAAAGGAACAGACCTGAGGATCAGTGGATTAGATTAGAAGATGCCGAAACAACTCCAGACATGCTCAGCCACCTCATCTTTGACAAAGGAGCCAACCACCATCATTGGAGGAAAGATAGCCTCTTTAATAAATGGTGTTGGAAAAACAGGATTTCAACCTGCCAAAGATTGAAACTAAACTCATACCTATCAACATGCACTAAACTAAGATCCAAGTGGATTAAAGATCTAAATATTAAGACAGAAACACTAAACTTGCTGGATGATAAGTTAGATAGAGCTCTTGAAGACATTGGCATAGGAAAAGACTTCATGAACAAAACCTCAGCAGCATGGGAACTAGCAAAAAGAATCAAAAACTAGGATCTCATCTTATTAAAAAGCTTCTGCACTGCAAAAGAAACCACCAACAGAGCTAACAGACAACCTACAATATGGGAAAAAAATTTTAGCAGTTGGACCTCAGACAAAAGACTACTATCTAGAATATATAAAGAATTGAAAAAATTCAGACCCCCCAAATTCAAAGACCCAATTCAAAAATGGGCATCTGAAATGAACAGACATTTCTCAGACCAGGAAGTAAAAGCAGCAAACAAATATATGAAAAAATGTTGAAAATCACTCGTCATTTGAGAGATGCAGGTGAAAACAACCCTGAGATTCCACCTCACCCCAGAAAGAATGGCTGCTATCAAGAAATCAACAAATAACAAATTCTGACAGGGTTGTGGGGAGAAAGGAACCCTTCTCCATTGTTGGTGGGAGTGCAGACTGGTGCAACCACTGTGGAAGTCAGTATGGAGATACCTCAAAGAACTAGGACTAGAGGTCCCATTTGACCCAGCTATTCCCCTGCTGGGTATCTTCCCAAAAGAGTTAAAAGAATCATACTACAGTGTTATATGTGCACCCATGTTCATAGCGGCACAGTTTGTAATAGCTAAAGCTTGGAAGCAGCCCAAGTGCCCATCAACTGCAAACTGGATAAAGAAAATGTGGTTTTCTTTAATAATATGGAGTACCACTCAGCCATAAAGAATAAAAAACTAGAGTCATTTTCAGCTAAATGGATGCATATCAAGGCCATACTCTTAAGTGAAATATATAGGACACACGTGTAAATACCAAATAGTTTCACTAGTGTGAGAAACTGATAGTGTAAACAAGGGTTAAAATGATTAAAATGAATAATTGATAATTTGAAATAGGAAATAAAGTTCCAAAGATGAAGGAGTGAAGGGAGGGGAAGGGGAAAGGAAAAGGAGAAAGGAAAAACTATGAGAAAAGAAAAAAAATGGAAATGAAATCTATGTAAATAGGGAACAGCGGAGGTGGTGAAGGGTGCACAGGTAATGCGGAAAAAAATAAGAACCAAGATATATCATGTACAGGTACAAACACTCAATGATAAATTTAAAAGAATTGCATACCTAAAATGTACCAATAAAAGAACTAAAAAAAAAAAATTCTATCTTAAGTTAGAGAATTTTGTAAATTCTTTGTCACATATTAGGTACTTACTAAATATTAACTATCTTCTCTTTACAGA
Source organism: Heterocephalus glaber (assembly GCF_053883595.1). Lineage (NCBI taxonomy): Eukaryota > Metazoa > Chordata > Mammalia > Rodentia > Bathyergidae > Heterocephalus > Heterocephalus glaber. The sequence continues at coordinate 16,155,261 of NW_028258384.1, read as the reverse complement.
ACAAAAGAAACCATCTTGTAAAGTTGACTAATGATACAGAACTGCTGCTTTTGTCTCTGACTAATGATACTAAAGAATGCTTTCCTTCTCTTTAGTAAGAGCTAATAATTACTTCTCAGCCTTTTGGCTAAGATTAAGTTCAGTAAGAACTAATGAAAAACTATTATTGGTAAATCATGGACAAAGATCAATGTATAACATTAACCATTAATACAGACCATTATATAAGGGAATAGTAACATCAGGGAAATCAACCTTTAATCATCATTAATATTTTTAGATATTTCACTAAGTATTTGCATGACCCCAAAGCAAATTGGGATAAATCTCTATTCCTGAACAAAATTTAGGCATTTCAGACCTCAGATGTATCCTTTTTAATGCCTGTCACTCATGGTTACATATGCATAAAACACACACATGTGCACAAAAATACACACATATTGTGTGAGAGCTCTTATGTTAGCAGAAAAAAATGATCTACAATAAATCATTAAGCTCAAACAGCAGAAAATGACTTTTCAAAGAGAAAAATAATCCCACTTGAATGAAAATATAAAACTGTTTAAGTGATTTGTGGTTGGTGAAAAAATTCCATTTTCTGAGATTTTAGCAACTGCTTGACATTCCTACAAGTAGAAAACTACTTCAGATAGGCACCTGTGTTTTTTCCTTTAGTGTTCTTATGTACTTGAAAGTAGTGTCAGTGATATTACTAATTTAGTTAGTAGATTAGTCAAAACATTTTCCCCAGGTTACTCAATCTCTAATTTTAACATGTAAGTAAATATAAAAACAGGATTTGGTTTTGATAATTTTTAAAGAAAGTTGGAATAAATATATTTCACTAAATACGTAAAATCTATGCTAATAAAATTTTTTCACATTATACAATACACACTCTTTGAACTTCTTTGACAGTGATCTTAGATGACTGTTTATTTTCCTATTTTGTTCTGCAGGTTCTCAAAGTTAATAACTACAAAATACCAAGCATTCCACCATATGATTAAAAAACTAGTCAAACAACTACGATTTAGAGGAAAAAATCAAAATAAAAATTAAGCCAGACCCTGTGAGATGTGCATCTTCCCCAAGCCTGGGAGACATGAGGCCTACCTGTGCCTGTGAGGGAGTCTCCCCACATGTGTGAAGGTTTCTCCTTGTGCCTTCCAGGGCATCCTGCAGATATGGATCTATTCAGCAGAGGCACCTCGGGCCAGAGAGCCATTGCTATGGGCTTGCAATGATGGCACTGTGGTGAGCAGAAGAGACAGTTGCTCTCTGAGGTTAGTTGTTGAAAATTGTAGCCCACTGGGACAGCAAAGACAGAGTGGACTACAGCAATTGGTGAGTTGCTGGGGCCAGCACCTCCTACCAAAACTGGACTTGCTATGGGGGAAGGATCAGCTCAAACCTGCACTGTTGTAACCTGCAGGAGGTCAGGAAGCTCAATTCTGGCCTCTCACCCAGAAACCCAGCCTGAATTTCACTGAACTACAGCTGGTTTCCTGAGATTAACCAACTCAGCTCTGCACACTGCTACTCACATTTTATACCAGAAATAGCAGAGTCACACCTTGAAAGGGACATTTTTATTTCTCTCTTTCTTTTATCTTCTTTTTTTTCTTTTCCCTTACTGCTTTTTTCTTATTTATTTCTCTCCTCTCTTGTTCCTGTTTTTGTCCTGTTCTGATATTTTCTTGATTGTTCTTATTGTTAAAAGAGTGTGAATACAGTTTCTAGTTTTCCTGTTGCTGTTAGTTTGTTCTGTTCTTGTTTCTGTTCCTTCCTTCTCTCTTTCCCTCATGTCTTCACCAGTTTCCCAAAGTTTGCATGATCCTCCTGTGTCCTCTAGCCCTACTTCTCACCTCTCATTGTATCTCTCTAACCCCCCTAACTCCTTCTAAGTCCTGTTCCCAGAAGGTAAAGCCACTATATTGAAGGACTTACACACTGAAAACATATTTCTGGTTGATCCTTGATTTTGATATACAACTATAAGTCTAGTTAATGCACTTAAATGTGACAGAATAATAGCTACCACAATTTTTCATTTCTAAGCTGTGTTTGATGCTATGGTGATTGTTGATTGTATTACTTCGGCCAAGGTGATGTGGTTGCTTTAGTCAGTTGTCTTTACTGCTAGACCAAGACTAAGATTGCTTAAAGGCAATTACAGACTCAAAGCCCAAAGTCCAACTAAGCCAAGAAGACAATCCAAGAAGTAACCATTCACTAAGAAAGTAGCAAATTAACCAAAAACTTCAACAATAACAAAAATTAGAAACGAGAAGACCCTTAAGCAAGATGCAAACATAGACTTCCAGATTACCATAGGGAAATCCAAGGATTGAGACAGAACAACCCAAAATTCAATCACCTGGATTCCCTGAATTGTCAATGAGAGATGATCTGGAAAAAAAGAAATCAGAAATATTTTTTTAAATAACAACAGAGATAGTGACCACAGTAAAGACATGATTAATAACTCTAGAGAAGACACAGATAAAAAAATAGAGGAGATCAGGAACATGATGGAATCCCTTCATAGGAAATAAATGGAATCCATAAAACAGATGCAAACAGATATCCAGGAGATTAAAAACTCAATTGAAAGTTTATGCAGCAGAATGAGCCAATGTAAAGACACAATATTAGATATAGAAGATGGGATTGCAATTAGTGACCAGGAAAAAAAAAGATTTCTTAAAAATAGCAAGAGTCCATGAGAAAAGAATCCAGCAGCTGCTAGATGATACAAAGAAGAATAACATAAGACTGATGCAGTTGATGAAGAAACAGGAGCTAGTGCCAATGACATAAAAAACCTCCTCACAGAAGTAATGACAGAAAATTTCCCAAACAGGGAAAAAGTATTTGACATATAGATAAGTGAGGCATATACACCAACTAGCCATGATCAAAAGCAAAAAAATCCACACCTAGGCTTATGATAGTCAAGATTCCAGAAACCCAACAGAACAACATATTACAAACAGTTAGAGAAAAGAAACAAATCACATACAAAGGAAAGCCCATCAGAATCACACCAGACTTCTCAGCACAAACCCTCAAGGCAAGAAGAACCTGGAGTGAAGTATTCGAAGACTTAAAAGAAATCAACCTCTAAACCAGATTGATGTACCCTACAAAATATCTTTCAAAATCAAAGGATAAATAAGATATTTTTCAATAAAAAAATATCTGAGGAACTTCATGAATACCAAACCAGCACTCCAAAATATTTTAAACAATATCCTAGGAAAAGACAATGAGGGTCACAACACCACAAAGCCAGGCAGGATTAATTCATCAGGGAAGACAAGAAATTAAATGCAAAGAGGGGGAATCCAACAACAGGAAAAAGTCATGACAAGGATACATCAAAACATATCAATGTTAGTGATCTAAATTCACCAAACAAAAAAAAAATAGACTGGCACAATAGATCAAGAAGCAAGATGCAACAATATGCTGCATACAAGAAACATACTTAATTCAAAAAGAAATTCACAGACTGAAAGTTGAAGGGTGAAAAACAATACTCCATGCAACGGGAACCCCCCTCAAAAAAAGCAGGAGTACCTATCCTATTTGCAGACAAAATAGATTTCAAACCAAGACTAATTAAGATAGACAAAGAGGGCTACTACATCCTTGTAAAGGGAACAATCCAAGAGGAAAAGATGACAATCATAAATATATGTGCACCAAATAGTAGTGCACCCAACTACATAAAACAAATATTTACAGGCAATGCAATAGTCCATTAATTAGACACAAATACAATAGTAGTGGGGGGCCTGAATACACCACTGTCACAAATAGACAGAACTTATACAATCAACAACAAAATATTAAAACTCAACCAAACTGTTGAACAAATGGACTTCACAGATGTTTACAGTGTGTTTCACCCCACAAAATCAGAATACACATTCTTATCAGATGTACACAGGTGTTCTCCAAAGTAGAACATACACTTGCTCATAGAACATGTCCTACTAGTTTGTGTGATATCCTCAGGCCATCTTTTCTATTTTCTTGTTTTGAAATACTCAGCTTTTTCTTGATAATTTTTTCAGAAAACAGTTTATCTTCCATCTTTGCAGGCTGAAACTTAACTGGAGATTCCTTTTTTTTAGTGTTCTTTAAGTTAATTTCATTGGTACACCTTTGATATACACAATGATCACATTCATCCTAGGGAATTTGTACCTGATAGGTCTCCCACCACCTCAGCAGCTATTACGTATAGTAGCTGCCCTCTTCCTATGGTGCCTTGCCCCCTCCCCTGTGTGACATCATGCCAAGATGGTTGCTCCCACCAAAGAACAAACCCTTCTTCCCAGCATGCCCCTGTTCCCACCTAGACAGTAACCTAATACTCGCTCACCTCCTACCACCTAGTGACATCACCGGCTCCTTCATTCCCTAGTCACTACCTCACTCAACCCCACCTCAGCCCCTACAAGCCCCACCCCAGTCTCTATAAAAGACTCTCCCTGCCCCAGCCATATTGCTTTTGTCTCTCCTTTGTTCAGAGACAGCCTGGCAGATCTATTCCCCTAATAAAGGCTTGTTGTGGCCTGGTCTGGTCTTGGTCTTCGGCCCTTTTACCTGACAGTATCTATACTTAATATATCTTGATTTTTTTCCCCATTCTCCACCCTTTCCATTATTTCTGGCTAAAGTAAAAAAAAAAATCTACTCATCTCTTTGTTCTTGATTCTCTAAATGAATCTGACTAAAGCCCCCAAATGTAGCCATGTCATAGACTCAATATTAGTCTTGAAACTTCTTCTGCATGGTTACTTAGCCCACTACTCTTAATCTCAGTCTCTTAGGAAGTCTTGGAATGAGAAACATGCAGACAAATTTTATGATAATGCCTAACTTGCATGTCCTGGAGTTTAAGAGCCAATACAGTCCTTGTTCCTAAATGAAACCCCCTGAGACTGGTCTTTACTGGTTGCATTTATCATTCTGATCTTCTTAACTCTGACCAGAATCAACCAATATGTACAAGTTGAAGCATTCCAGAGCTAGTTGTTCAGCTGGCATCTCCAAACCTTTCCAAATCATTCTCTCTAGCCAGTTCCAAAGCCACTTAAACCACATAAGGTAATGTCACAGCAATGCCCCTCTTCTAATACCAAAATCTGTGACAAAATACCTGGCACTTGAAAGTTAAGGAGGAAAAGTTTATTTTGACTTCTACTTTGTAGAGGTTTCAGTCCATATTTGGCTTGCTCTAAGGCAGGGTGACATGAGAGAGGGGCATTGAAGAAAATAAACAGTTCATGGCAGTTAGAAGGCAGCAAAGCAATGAAGTAATAAGCAAAAAGCAGCAAGCAATAGTAGAAGTCCTCTTTCTGTCATTTATATTCTATCCAGGCTACCTACTTTTATGGTGGGTAGCACTCACAACCAACTGATGTACCTTAGTCCTAGTAGCAAACTGTAAATCACAGCATGACACATCCTAAATCCAGCAACCTCCAAAAAGCTGCATTGATCATCACATAAGACTTTGGGGGAACATTTAGATACAAGCCATAACACTTCCAAAACTGTTATACAAATTCAACGCAGTCCCAATCAAAATACCAACAACAAACTTTAAAGAACCAGAGAAAACAATCTTAAAAAATCATACAGAATGAGAAGAGACCCAAAATAGTAAAAGCAATTTTGAGCAAAAAGAACAAAGCAGGTGGTCTTGCAATGGGTGACTTAAAAGCAAATAGTGATTAAAATTGCAAAGTAGTGGAACAAAAACTGATGCATGGATCATTAGAATAGAATACAGGAAACAGAAATGTCACCAGACACATACAGACATTTGATCTCTGAAAAAGGGGCCAATAGCATTTTTGGAGGAAAGATAGCCTATTCAACAAGTTGTAATTTGAAAACTGATTATCTGTTTGCAGAATATTGAAACTATACCCTTATCTCTCACCTCATACTAGATTAAAATCAAAATGGATCAAATATTTAAGCTTTAAAACAGAAACATTAAATCTACTGGAACACAAAGTAGGTAAAACACATGAAGACATAGGTGTAGGAAATGACTTTCTAAACAGAATCTCAGTTGCATGATAAATTGCTGGAAGAATCAAAAAATGAGATTATATCAGAATAAAAGCTTCTGTTCTGCAGAAGAATGAATCAGTAGAGTTAAAAACATAAGCCAAAGAATGGGAGGGGTCATTTCCCAGCTAGTCCTCAGGGAACTAATATCTAGAATATATCAAAAAACTCAAGAAAATTAAACCATCTAAAATTAAAAACTTAGGCATGAAATTGGCAAGAAAAATGAACAAAAATTTCACAGAGGAAAAAATACAAACAGTCAATTAATATATTAAAAAATGGTTCAACATTTTTGGCCATTAGAGAAATGCAAATTAAAAAAACACTTAAGTTCTAGCTTACTCCAGAAAGAATGGAAATCAATAAGAAATTAAACAATAGAGCATCCCAGGGTGAAGCTAGGGAGGAGGCTGCATCTCAGGTGGCACCCGTGTCCCCATGCTGTCACCTGGTCCTCGAGCATCGCCAGGACGGTCAAGACTGCCAGAACCGCTCACCAGCACCCGTGTGAGTCATGAGCCCAATGAGATGAGGGCGCCCGAATGCCCAGAGCCCTGCATGCCCACCAGGGCCAGGTACCTGTACCTGGAGGCCTTGCTAGAGGGAGGCACTCCTTGGAGCTTTAGCTTGATAGGTGGCCTGGAGCACAGAGAACCGTTAATCATCTCCAAGGTTTAGAATTATAAATAAGACTAGTCAGGAAGGTCCCCACCTCCATCCCAGGCTCCTAGGGCAGAGAAGCTGAGCAGGTCCCAGCACCCAGAAGGAAGCTCCCTGCCTGCATCCTAGGCTCCTAGGGCAAAGAAGCTCAGCCAGTCCCAGCACCCAGAAGGAAGCTCCTCCACTGCCATTCCAAGCTCATAGGGCAGAGAAGGGGAGCCACATGGGTGACAGAAGCACCCCCCCATGGAAAGAGAAGACACATAAACAAGTATCAAAAACAGACTTGCAGATCACCTACAGCAACCCCAAAGGGAAACGAGATGAAACACTCTGATACTCAACCACCTGGACTCTCTGAACTGGCAACAAAAGAGGATCTGGGAAAAATCAAGTCAGAAATAATTACTCAGATAACAGCAAAGATTTTGCTCATGGTGCAAGACATGATTAATAAATCTAGAGAGGACACAGATAAAAAACTAGAGGATCTGAGGAGCATGATAGAATCCCAACATATGAAACAAATGGAATCCATAAAACAGATATAAACAGATTTCCAGTAGATTAAAAAGTCCATCAAAACTCTGCACAGCAGAATGAACCAATGTGAGGATAGAATTTCACATATAGAAGATAAGGTTGCAATTAGTGAGGAGAAAAAGAAAAAGTGCTTTAAAATTATAAGGGAATATGAGAAATCAATCCAGCAGCTGCTAGATGATGCAAAGAAGAATAACATAAGATTGATTGGAGTCAATGAAGAAAGAGGAGAGAGTGCAGATGACTAAAAAAACCTCTTCACAGAAGTGATGGCAGAAAACTTCCCAAGGAGGGGAAAAGAACTTGACATACAGATAAGTGAGGCATATAGGACTCCAGCTAGCCTTAATAAAAAAAAAATCTACACATAGGCATATAATACTTAGGATTTCAGAAATCCAACAGAAGGACAAAATTCTACAAGCAGTGGGAGAAAAGAAACAAATCACATACAAAGGAAAGCCCAGCAGAATCACAGCAGACTTCTCAATGCAAACCCTCAAGGCAAGAAGAGCTTGGAGTGATGTATTTCAAGCCCTAAAGGAAAACAGCCTCCAACCCAGATTGATGTACCCTGCAAAACTATCTTTCATAATTGATGGAGAAATAAGATACTTTCATGATAAAGAGCACCTCAGGGACTTCATGAATACCAAACCAGCACTCTAAAATTTTAGACAATACCCTAGGAAAAGACAATGAGGATCACAACCCCAGGAAACCCAGCAGAATGAATCCATTGGGTGTGACAAATTAAATGCAAACGGGGAGAATCCAACAAAAAGAAAAAGCCACGACAAGGCTTTTAAAACTTTGAACTTCATCTCTCTAATGAGTGTATAATTCAATCTTATTATTGTACTGATTAGTATTTTTCTGATTCTAGAGTTGCACACCTTTCCTTGTGCTATACTGGCTATTTATCATCTTCTTATGTCTACATTTTAATTGTGTTGTATATTAATGAGCTCTAAGAATTCTTTATATATTCTGGTCATAGGTTATATGCATTGCAAATATGGTCTGTTTAAGGACTACTTTTCATTTTAATGATGTCATTTAAAGTTCTAACTTTTGATGGAATCTCATTTATCAATTTTTTTTCTTTTATACATCATGTTTTTTGTATCCTAGGTAGTTCTTGCCTACCCTGAATTCATAAATATTTTCCCTTATAATTTCTTCTTAACGTTTTATACTTTTCAGGCTTTCATATTTAGGTTCATAGATCCCTTCAAGTTATTTTCATGTATGGAAAAAAAGGTTTGAGGTTAACTTTTTATATATGGATACCAGGTGTTCTAGTGCCATTTGCTGAAAACCCTATCTCTTCCTCGGCTCTTGAATTGTGTTTATATTCTATAAAATGCTAATGTTAAATAATCTTTCAAAATTCAGTGGACCATATATGTATGGTTCTATTTCTAGATTCCCTATTTTATTCAAAGGATCTATATGTCTTTCCTTACACCAACACTGCCTTGATTACTGTAGCTTTAGAAGAAGTCTTAAAACTGGGTGCTAAACGTCTTCCAACACATTTTTTTTTGTATTTATTTTTGCTTTTAACTTTTCTAGGTCCTTTGTACTCCTACATAACTTTTAAATTTCAATATCCAATTCTTCATTTATAGCAAGTATACACAGATCTGAATTTTTATATATACCTTGTGTTTTCTAATCCTGCTAAATTCAAGTACAAGTTCTAGGGGCTCCTAGAGATTTCTTAGCATTTTCTCTGTAGATGATCATTTCATCTACATATAAAGATTTTACTTCTGCCATGCCAATCTTATCCTAGGTTTGTGTGTCATTTTATTGCCAGAATATTTTGGTGGGGACTACGTTTCAAAATTTAATGTACAGATAAAGAGTAAATATATCTGCCCTTGTTCCCCACCTTAAGGAGAAAGCATTGTGTCTTCTCCATTCATATAAGGCATTCTTACTGGACGTATGGAGTACATATCTTTAATCTGTTGACAAGTTTCTGTTCTACTTCTAGGCTCCTGATAGCTTTTACCATGAACAGCTGTAGAATTTAGTCCAATACTCTTTCTCCAACTAATGACAGGATCATATGGCTTTTGCTTTTCCTCTGTTAAAATGATTACGTTTGGGGGTGGATCTTCCAATGCTGAACCAACACTGCCATCCCTATAAAAAAACCACTTTCTACATCCTGCCAGATCTGACTTCTAAGAGTTTGTTTTGTTAAACAAATTTCTATCTATGTACATACATTTTCTTCTATTATCTTTATCCAGTTTTAGGATTAGCACAATGTTGAGTTCCTAAAATGAGGGGAGAAGTGTTCCTTCTTTTTTCTGCTTTAATTGCTTGATATAATTTATCTGTTAAAATGTTTATGAGCCTGCTGTTGTCATATAGGTAGGTTTTCAAGCTAGGAATATACTTTCTTTAATAGATGCTATTCAAATTTTATATTTCCTCCAGAGTTAGTTTCATTAATTTGTCTTCCAAGGTACTTCTTAGAAGTTGTCAAATTTATTTCAAAAATGATTTTTGTAATATGCTTTCTATATCCTTTTAAATTCTGTAAAATCTGTGGTAATGTCTCCTAGATCTTAGTATTGTAATTTAAAAAATGTGTAACTGATATTGTGTAACAGGAAGAAAAGGTCTAAAAGAGCAGGGGAATTGGGAGGGGTAGGGGAAGGGAAAGAAAGGGAAAGGAAAAAATATGAGAAGAGGAAAAAAATGGAAACAAGGTCTTTGCAAATAGGGAAGGGTGGAGGGGGTGAAGGGAGGGCAGAGGAAAGTGAAAAAAATAAGAACCAAGAGACTCATGTAATGGTACAAGATCCCAATGATGAATGTAACTGTATTTTATACCTAAAATGTACCAATAAAGTTAATGGGGAAAAAAATTAAAAAAATAAAAAAATAAAGAAATTAAACAGTAGCAAATGCTACCATGGTGGTGGTGAAAAAGGATCTCTCCTTTATTTTTTATTTATTTATTTTTTGGTACCAGGGATCGAACTTGGGTCCTTGCACTTGTGAGGCAGGCAGTGGAGCCACTGCACTAAATACCTGGCCCTCTCCTTTATTCTTGATGGGAATGTAAACTAGTACAATCATTATGGAAATGAATAATATTTCTGAAAGACCTGAAAATAGAAATTCCACATGACCCAGCTATCCCCTTCTAAATATCTTCCCCCATGAGTTAAAGACATGCTATAGCAGTACATTCATATCAATGTTTATAGCAGCAAAATTTGTAATAGTTGAATCCTGGAACAGCCTGTATACCATCAGCCAACTACATAAAGAAAATGGTAACTACACATAATGAAATACTACTTAGCTAAAAAAATTACAAATTTTATACTTTTGTAGGAAAATGATTATACCTGGAAAATATAATGTTGAGTGAAATACACCTGATGCACAAGCTTAAAAACTGTATGCTATCTCTCATTTGCGTGAGGCAAAGTACAAAGAGAATAATAAAGGATGGATAGAAGGGGATCATGGGATGGATCTCTTGCAATAGGAAAGTGATGCAAAGGAACAAGGGTAAAAGGTGAAGAAGAGGAAAAAGGGAATTAAATAAAATAAAGATATGGCATGTAAAAGAACCTGATAACCTCAATGAATGTAGTTATGGTATGACATAACATGAGCTAAGATTAATAATATCAACAAGAATGATAATCAAGATAGAGGAATTAGAGCAGAAGAGAGGGAGGGAATGATGGAAGTAGAAGGGGATTTAAAAAAAAAACACCCTGTATTACATATATATACCCACCCCAAGATGATTGCAACTGCATGTACTCCATACATGTATGAATAAAATTAAATTTAGGTAAATAAGTAAATATAGATACAAATTAGGTATAGAAAAGAACATTGAAACAAAGATATTTTTTAAAGACCCACAGATGACATCATGTTTAATAGTAGGGACAAGAGAGTTATGGGGCTTTATGTAATTTCTTTTCAAAATTATGCTGAAATAGCCACCCAGGACAATTATCTACTACTAGTAGTGAATGAACAAAATACAACTAGATCTCAAAGGGAGAACTAAAATTATCTCCATTTGCAAGAGACATAATCTTTTGTAAAAAGATCTTAAAAAGTTCACTGAAAAATTAGAACTAATAAAGAAATGTTCATAAATAACACAATGCAAGGTTAGTAAATACAAATCAATTGGATCCGTGAATTAATTTACCTTTTTGCAAATGAAAAGGCCACTGTGGAAAGGAGGGAAGAGAGTGGGGATCAAAAGAGATAAAATAAAGAGTTAATATGTCTTATGTACATGTACTAACTCTCCACAATGAATATAATCAGTATATACTACAAACATACTAATAAAAATAATTTTTCTAAAAAATGATAAAATGTATTGATTTTGGACTAATGTCTCTCATGTTTAATGCTTTCTGAATTATACAATCAGTTACAATTCAGTGTTTATCATTTTCTCAATGAATCACACTTTGTATTTATCCTCTTCAAAATTTATCCTTCTTAGAAAGAAGCACCTTGGGCATGCAGGCCACAGTCAAAGGCCTACACAGACAATAGCTCCATAGGTGTGCCAGCCCCAGCCAAGGGCCCTCCCAGACACCAGGGGCTTGGGTATACTGGCCACAGCCAAAGGTCTGCCTGGACAACAGCTGCAAAGGCACACAGGCAACAGCCAGAGGCCCACTGAGATGCCAGCAGCACAGCACCACATTCCCCCGAAAGAAACCTGCCTGGACAACAGCACAGCATGGGGATCCAGAAGGTCTTCATTCTGAACACAGGTATAAGCACAGTGGTGCACAGCAAAGGCCACTCTGAGGCTTGTTGAGAATTGAAGCCCACTAGGAGTGCAAAGAGTCATCTCAAAAAAGGGAAAGCAGACAGCATTGGTTGAAATGAGAAAACAGTTAAACATCTCAAAACCAGACTTCCAGATCACCAAAGTCAACCCCAAGGGGTAAAAAGATGGAACAATCTGAAACTCAACCACCCAGACACCCTGAACTGGCAATGAAAGAGAATCTGGAAAAAATACAAACAGAAATAATTACTTAGATAACAACAGAGATTGTGTCCATAGTGAAAGACATGATTAATAACTCTAGAGGAGACACAGATAAAAACAATAGAGCTGAGGAACATGATGGAATCCCAGCATAGGAACCAAACTGAATCCATAAAACAGATGCAAACACATATCCAAGAGATTTAAAATTCCATTGAAAGTTTACACAGCAAAAAGAGCCAATATGAAAACACAATATCAGATATAAAAGACAGAATTGTGATTAGTGACCAGAAATAAAGAGCTTTCTTAAAAGTAGCAAGGAACCATGAGAAATGAATCCAGCATCTGCTAGATGATGAAAAGAAGAGTAACAGAAGACTGATTGGAGTCAATGAAGAAACAGGAAAGAATGCAATGAGGTAAAAAAAAAAATGTTTGAGTGAAGCTCAGCCAGTCCCAGCACCCGGAAGGAAGCTCCCTGCCTCCATCCCAGGCTCCTAGGGCACAGAAGGTGAGCTAGCCCCAGCACCCAGAAGGAAGCTCCTCACCTCCATCCCAGGCTTCTAGGGCAGTGAAGCTCAGCTGGTCCCAGCACCCAGAAGGAAGCTCCCCCACTGCTATCCCAAGCTCCTAGGGCTGAGAAGGTGAGCCGCGTGGGTGACAGAAGCACCGCCCCCCCATGGAAATGAGAAGACACATAAACAAGCCTCAAAAACAGACTTCCAGATCAGCTAAAGAAACCCCAAAGGGAAACAAGATGGAACACTCTGATACTCAACCACCTGGACTCTCTGAACTGGCAACAAAAGAAG